>NW_028292582.1:8070915-8222737 GCF_029948245.1 Actinia tenebrosa | reverse complement strand
TGAAAAGCCGGTTCCTCAAAAAATAACAGTAATAACCGTGCCTGATTTAACTTGAGGAATACCTCCTAGAAAAATCTGATGCTGCATAATCCTCAGCTGAATGACATATGTTATGCCTACCACACACTTTTTTTTCTTCTTGATTACAGACTCAGTTGGGCATTTCTAGCCCTATCCTTTTCCTTTCTTACGACACCCGCTCCCACCCCAGGTACTCTTCCACCACATCTCCACCATTCTTCCAGCCATCTCCTATCAACCATGCACACATACCTCCACAACCCTGTACATCTAAACAACTTATTTAGAGATGGCACACACACCACACACTATACTTGAAGCGTCATACCTGAGAGTAGATAGTGCTATCTCTTTGGTTATTTCCCAAAGTCCCTCCCCAAACGATGTTTAGTCTTTAACGCCTGTGTAATACTGTAAGGGCTTGTGGTCAAGCAACCAAATTATGAACTGGTTAATGTTTTACTGTTAGGGTCCACATTGTGGGATACCTACCTTACCTGTGACACAAAAGGATATTTTGTGGAACAAAATTCTGTGCCAACGATTGGGTTGTCAAATGCTTTGATGGAATCCTGGGGCAAAAGCAAGTCTTCCAAACTTCCTCTAGTGTCAAAGGATACGTCTTTCAGTTTTTCCTTAAAACAAGTATAATGATTAATCAATAACTAAATCTAAGGATGTATATGAACTAAATATTTTTCGACTGCTTAACTTCAAAGCACATCGGACTAACAAACAATAATCTACAATTATTCATAATCCTGAATTTTTGTTTCGTAATAAAAGAATGATCATGAAAAGTTGTTTTTAAGCTTCCAAAAACTTAAAATTGTATGAAATTACCATATGGCTTATGGCAAAAAAAATATGCTTTTAATGCATGCTCAACCTTGGTTAGCAAGGCTAAGGCGGGGACTAAGTTTCTGGTAAGAGCAGGTACTAGGACACAGCTAGGAAGGGAGGGGCCGGGGGAATGTGACTGAGATAGGTGTAATCGAAATCGGTCATTATATTGTGGTATATACATAGGGATGCGTGGTTCTTGCGAGTGCCAAAAATCAACGTCAATAAATAAATTCAAGCAAGCCCATAAAGTAGATGAAAAAAGTATAATCCCAAACCTCAATTCACCGGAAAAATGATTGACTGTGATATTCTGCTTTGTGACGGCAGTTTGTTGTCCTTCCTTAACTTAAGAGTGATTCTGTTCCGTTGTCTGGTCCAAAATGGACAAGGCCTTGTTACATGCTTCAGTGTGCCTATTCTGTAGAACTGAAGCCCAAGGGATGACAATGAGAGTGTTGTATTCCTTAACTCACAATGAGGACACCACGGATTGATTGCACTGAATTCCTCTTGCCCAACAAGAAGATCAGATCATCCCTGATTTACCCCTGAAGATAGTCCACTGTATAATAAAAAAACACACACACACAAAGTGAGGTTTGCACTAAGAGTAAGGCGATCGAAGAGCTACAGTACTAAGAAAAAGTTATCTGAATGGAAATTAACAATGGCAGCTGAGTTAATTTTTAAAATATGCTGGTTTGAAGTTAAAAACTAACATAGTTATATTATAGTGCAACAGCTCCAACTATTACTCAGTGCCATCGTAAACAAAGAGTAGTTGTATAGTCAGTCAGATAGGGATAGTTCACGTTCTTCTCCTTTACTGCCAAAGGTTAATGGAAAACTAAACACAAAGGTTATTATGATAATGTTTCAACACAAAATAATGTTCGTTTCTGGTAATGTATTTATAATGTGCTGCTTCTTACCTTCAAATATTGCCTGGGTTGCCTAAATGTGTAAACATACAATAGTGGGACCCAGATCACAGTACACTTCGTCAAATAAATGAAAGCAACACCATCTATGAACACTGTCTGTGTGAAATAAATTATGCAGTATATGTGTGAACAAGTCGGTAGTAAAAATATCAGAGGAAACTTCAAGGTCCATGTTACAAATTATTAAAAATGTAACTAATCATTTAGGTGTAATATTATCAAAAGGGAAATATTAAGGCTTGATTGGGATAACAGCAAGCGAAGTGATGAGCTCATATATATTGTGCATAACTAATAAGCATGTGAAATAATCATGATTTCTGTCATTTTTGTATTTGATTCATGAGATTTTGGATTATCGCTTACTCTATTGCCTGACAATGAAAGCAAAAACCACATCAGCCCTTTCCTTCCAAGCGTAAAGTCTTCGTCATCATCTTTTACTAAGAGAAAGATATAAGCTTTCAAGTCGAGAGTCCAATGTAAAAGAAAAGAAAATAAAAAATAAGTATTCATACTGTAATTGCCAAACCAGGCTCCACTCACTCACCTTACAACACACAATTTTCCAGATAAAACATAATGATTGATTCCCTTGCATTTTCCCCATTCTCATTAGAAATTTTTGGTGCAAATAGAATATAAAAATTGTTTGTGTGAGCAGTTATTGCAGTTAGATCTTTTCAAATTTTATCTTAAGTAAAAAACCTATGATAGGAAATTATGAATTAAAATACTTGATTAGTGGGGATGAGTGATTACCTCTGAACGAACATATAAACTTTGCCCATCCAACTGTGGATTCCATTTTGTTTTATGGATCTTTTCGTTATTCAGTTTAGCAATAAGCCTTCTCAGTGTGTTTTTCTGAAATGGACAAACATAATAGCTATATATGATTATAACCTACTTGCAAGAAGGTTGTCCTACAAAAAAAGACATTTGTAGTTAGTGAGAATAGAATAAATTGAATACGAACGAAAAAGTTCAGCTTCAGTGATTTGATGTTCAGCTTCAGTTATTTTCGTTTTGCTTTAATGCATTCTTATTCCACTAAAACGTACAAATGTTCTTTTTTCGTATGACAACCGTCTTTCAAGTAGTGTATAAATATACATATTTTTATAATGTATAACCCTTGGTGCAAGATTATAACTCATCACACACTCATGACAAAACAGCTGTATCATATACAAGCCCACTTTTGAGATTATGCTTTATTTGATTGGCACATTGCAAAATAAAACATGATAATAATAATAATAATAATAATAATAATAATACTTATTCATTAGATAAAGGACATACCGAGGATTTGCAGCATACATATGCAAAGAAACAAAATATTCATTCATGAATCTACTAAACATTGAAACTTTTGTTTGACAATTGTTTATCAAATCAATAATTTGAAGTGGGCTCTTACATGATATAAAACAATATAATATGTGCCAGCAGATGCTCACCTCTCTTCTTTACAATTAGCTATTGCAAGTGGGAAAATGATTTGGAACTGTGATTGGACCAATGGACAGTACTTGCAGGTATAACACCAACTAACACTTGATTTCTCCCTAGAGTGGAAAGAAATGATGAAATATCAATCAATCTCCTCCTGGCTAGCTCGCTAGCTTTAATCTGGCTGAATACTGTGAGGGTTCAATGATGGGTTCAATCTTAAACAACAACATGATATCACTTGAATATCTGAGTGGCAAATAATGAAATGGCAGTTTCATCTCATTCCAATGTAAACCCTAATACACTGACACAAGTTAATCAGTACTAAGTTGCAACAGTCACAACACACTAGTCTTGTTCTTTATAACAAAGAATGTTCTCACAAATTATTGAACAAAATTGATTTTTCTAATGAAAATATCTACCACCAAATGGCCTGCCATCCAGCTTCAAATTCAACTGAATATGCTGGCTCTGGTGACCATGTAGCCGCAGTTCCCTTGCTTGCCAGCAAACAACAGGCTCAAGTGCTACTTGGTATCCTGGGATATCCTCATCTCCAGTTGGCTCGACCAAGAAAAAGGTCTTCAATTTTACTAAATACCAGACTTTTAATAGCCTTAATGCTATTTTTAGACAATAGCACTTGGGCCCTTGATGACCTCTACAACAGAAAAGTAGAGAAAGAAAATTGTTAATTTTTTCTTTTGAATCCCATTAAACCGTATTGGTTAACATTTACAAAAAAATTCTGTTCTAGAAAAATCCATGGATTGACAACTACCGAACAAAAATAATCTCCATGCATTCAAGTAGCAGACCCATACCAGGGGAATAATGGCCTGTCCCTCTCAGAACTTGAACACCTGAACACAAACAACGAAACTCTGAAGCAAATAATAATGAAATAACTAGTGCAAATATTTTTTTTGACACTACTGTGACGCTTTTTAAGCACAATTGATATTACTCTCGAAATTATTCTTCTAGGCCTACCATCAACCCGACAAATTAAAAATGCAATACACAATTGAAATTGTACAAACTTTTAAAGTCTCATTAGAAACTAGAACTCACCCCATTTTTTCCCAATTCAGTAACATTCAGTAGAGTTTGCCAGCCCTCATCTGATATAGGTACTTGCAATTTCAGCAATAGAAGCTGCCAGTCCGGGACACTCATATTCTTGACTTGTTTTTCCAAAATTTCTGTTGGGAGAATTTCCTCTAGGGTTTTCTCTAGTCCTAAAGTCTCCTCAACTTCCAAAATCACGTCACGAATGACTTTCCTGCTTTCACCAGGCAGTTTTCCCCGCGCAAAAACGCAGCATCTAGCCAAAACACTGTTTAACTCTTCTCCATTCTCGTGACAAATCTTATGGATTTCTTTAATGATGTTGGTACACTTGTCCCTTATCTTTCTTTTTTTGTATTGAGGCTCGTAATCGTGCTCTTCTATTTCTTGGAAAGAAATGACCCCGAATTAGAAGAGGACGACGAAGAACTCGAAGACCACAATAACGGGGATAATTTTGGCGCGCTTTTTTTCATCTTTTGCGAATGACCCCCCATTCGTAAATGACTCTGAGGAATTACTTGGTGACTCAGGCATAGGTAGCGAGTCATCTGAGCTGCAGCCTTTGATCGGAGTGCTAGTAGAACACGGTTTGGGGCTTGGAATCGATGGCGAATGACTTTTTGGCGGGATAAAACTTGAATTCGACTCGTTGAGACTCCTTCGACGCAAGTTCCCAGCGATCAAAGCGAAATATGTTCCAACAATAAACTTTTTCTGCTACAGCTTTGACCCCAGAGTTGAAAAGCTTCGCGGAGATCAGTCCGCCATCTTTGTCTCTTTAAGTTTCTTAGGAGACATGAAGAAACTTCGTCGGGAAACAGCTTGAACACGTCTGTTTGACAAAACTTGTTCGGCGGAGCACAGCATAGATCAGTCGACAGAGCGTACCAGTTCCTGTTAGGATCAAGATCCTGAGAAAACACTTGGACTGTATGTACGGAAGGCATAATCAGTGGAAGACCAAACTACATCCTCCTTTGCCGAGTACTTCAGTGATCATAAATTTTGAGTTTACCGCGTAAAGACTCGTGATCGCCGAATAAGGCTTAATCCAATATATTTGAGCTTCGTCATCTCCAAAATTTTATGTCAACACGACAACACTTTCCTGATTACCTTAGCACCACGACGACACTTCGCTCTCGCAGCCCTAGTAGCTCAAGGCGTTGATCAAATTAACTCGTCTGTCATTCTGTGGTTATTACCATGGTAACATAGGGATCCCAATGTTCGCAATAAAATTGGGCTTGCGGCTTGTTATGGACTCAATTATAATTATGGAAATCTGATTAGTGAAAATTTTAGCCAGGGAGCCACTCGCTGTTGAGATATTTTGGGTTTAAAGTGAAATGAACAATAGGGTGAGTTAATGACATCATTTACTCACAATTTAGATGCTGAATAAAATGACAATTTTTTTCTGCCACTTTTGACTGTGAAGGAAACACGTTGCTTGGCTACTATCTGGGCTCATATAGATAAGTTTAAACAAGTTTCAAGTCATTTCCAATTTTATTATTATTATTATTATTGATTTTCATCTGAGTGTCCCTTTAATAGCAATGATCATTATATCATTACTATTAAAGTGACTGTATCTGTTTCATCGACACCTGGTGTGAAATAAGAAAACATGATGCCTGGAGTCACAGTCTATTGTATTGAGATTTTAACTATTTCATTTCAGAGAATACCTCAATGTCAAGAATTGCGTGAAAAACACTATTCACAAATACTGCCAACTCAAAGGGGACATCCAAGAGGCATTTGACTATCAGTTTGACAATTACAACCCATTCTGCCCAAAAAGTGTGGACCCAGGCAGTAAAGTATCGAGTATTGCTGTCTCCAAGGTTGCAATTGTTATTTCTTTGGTTGCGGCTGCCATACAGGCACTGTAAGGAAGCATCCATTCTTTCAAAGGGGAGGGGAAATCTTTCGAAATTTTTTTATAGAAAAAACCAACAATGCTCCTTCTCAAAGAAATAAATATCATAACCCTACCCATTGGTTTTGCAATCTTTCTTCAGTGGTAAAATTTTGAATTGAATGAAAAATAAATACCAATGATTTTCCCTTTCTGGCTGTGTAAGAACTCAATGACCTTTCAATAGTTTCCTTCTGCCCCTCCCCTCTTCTAGAAAATGAATGCTTCCCAAACAGAAGTTCACATTTAGATTTAAATTTTGGTAAATTTTGTAGTATCAGGATGAGTTTTGATTGATTTTATGTTAATATTCGATTCTTTGTGTTTGAGTTAAATGTCAGCATGCTTGCAAATGTGGTTCCATAGTCTAGAAAGGGCAAACCCAGTGATTTGCAATAATAATGATGATGATAATTTGTAACTAGGATACCAGACTACAAAAGGTTCCATTGGATTTTATGTAATAATTGTTTCAGGTATATTAAAATGTGAACAATTTTCAAATTTTTGTATTACTGTAGTGTTGCCATCTTCTAAAATCTTACTTAATATATTTCTTTGGCCACAGCTTTTTCTCGCCACAGGCTGCTGTGATGTGAAACCTTTAAACCTTCCCTACCCTAGCACTAGAGTAAAGTGTGGAAGAACTATAAAATCACACAGTTGGGAAGGGACAGGTGAAAGTACAAAAACACGAAGAAACAATAAGCAAAGCAGGCAATAACAGTAACGCAGAGAACTCGTATAACTACAGAACAAACACCCCACAAATGATATGCACACAACTATGCACCTATCAATGTCTTGCCCCAACGGGGATATCCCGGGCCTACCCAGGGGCTACTGACATCTTTGAAAAAAAATTGTCAATGAGCCCCTCTTAAGGGCCATATAAAAATTTTGTTTTTGAGGGTCTTACTCTGAAAACGAAAAAAAAAAAGGAGTGTCAATAAAAGCCTAGCAGCCCCAAGGTTCTTATGTCAATAGCCTGTGTATGCCCGGGCTTCCCCCGTTGGGGCAAGACATTGATAGGTGCATTAATGACAATGACTTACAGTGTAAGATTGTCGTATAGCTTGTTCAACAGAGTTCCGACAGCTGCGACTACGCTGTAGTTTGCTACTAGTAGCTTTCCGTTTTACAGATTTTTTCCTCCAAGAAATTACTTACCTTCTTTCAATGAGAACGTCTGTATAAGCAATTCTATCCTGACTCGTAAATTAGACACCACCAAATAGTCCTTTTCTTGACAATAATTTTTCTTAATGTCGGCACACTTCCGTCTTCAGTTGAACGAAAACTGCCCACTGTTGGCTTGTTGAAGGCTTTTTGCAGCAAAACTGTTTATAAATACATCCAACATGTAATCATAAAGGTTTTTCGTGGAGATAGTAATAGGATTTTGAAAGGTGAATAAGGATAATCATATTTGAAAAACCCGCTCAAAGCTTCGCTACAGCAGTACATCCGCCATTATCGATCTTGTTTTACTAGGACCCAATACTGAACTAAAAACACAGGATACAGGAAGACCAAAAAATAAACTAGACTTTATTTCAACTCGACCTACTATATCTACATTATATTTCCCTGTATATCTTAGTTTTGTTAAGTATTGCTACAGTTATTTTTACCACAATTTTATAAACGTTATTTTATAATTCAAAGTTTTATTTTCCTTCCTTTCCTTCCCTACCTACCTCCCTCCCTCCCTCCCTCCCTTCCTTCCTTCCTTTCACACATATAATTCAACGGCATATTTAATTTTCCGTCCGTCAGCCCGTCTGTCCGTCCGCGTTAATATCAACTATGCATGGCCTTACTGACCGATTGTCCGTGTGGTAATAGTTATACCACTGTCACTTTCTCTTCAACACAGTACTCCAACAAAACCTTGACTTCAGTTCTCAGATTTTCTTTGTGTTTACGTCTAAAACATCTGACTGCTAGAATGAGAAATCCGCTGAATAGAACGATAGAACCAGATGCATAGAAAACAGGGATGTAAGAGCCAACTTGATCTGCTATCAATCCTGCATAGAAAATAAGACAATGTCTGCTAAGATAACACGTGACCAAACGCCGCCATGTTTGAAGCTATCACACACAAGGTGATGTGAATTCTGTCGGTGCTGGTAGTTAATGACGCCGTAATGCAAATGTTCTACTGGGTTAGTGAGGATGCAAAAATAATGTGGGGTGATGATAGTGTTACATTGTAATGTTACTTGTAGGGATGATGATGATGATGGTGATGGAAATGATAAGGTTGATGGTGATGCTGATTTGAATGGTGAGGATGTAAAGATGATGCATGGTGTGATGTTGCTGTAATGATACTTCTAGTGATGATGATGATGATGATGATGATGGTGATGGTTAGGATTCAAAGATGCTGCATGGTGATGATGATGATGATCGATTGTTCTCACGAAAGTGGTGGTGATGCTGTCGTTGATAATGATGGTGGTAGTGACGATAGCGAAGATAAAGGTGGTGAGGGTAATGAAAGTGAGGATTGCAGAGATGATAAATGGTGATGTTGATGTCGTAATGATGATGGTGGTAATAATGATGATCAGGACTGAGGATGATGATGATATTATTTGTGGGAACTATTTGTGAGAAGCACGGGTGGCGTAGCGGTGAGAATGCGACCCGGATTCGAGTCCCGCTGAGCTCGGTGTCGTATGTGAGTAGAGTTGTTTGTTGGTTCTCTCCTGTGCTTCGAGGGTTTTCCGGGTTCCCCGGCTTTCCTACCTCCGCATAAATCAACTCCTAAATTCCAATTGGAATTACAGTGGATGAAGAGCTACTCTGTTGAAATGCCACTGCTAATTCCCATTTTCAAGAGAATATGAACCAAGAGAAGGAATCCTACCCATATAGCCTTGTAACCATCATGTGCACAGTTTGATGCTATTTTTACCTTGGAGACATTTTGAGCGAAGAACCTGATTGGTTGAGTTCTTGAGGGTAGGCGGCTTCCAGTCTTGCAGTAAACAAAGCCTGTGTTTTTGTCGTGGACGTAGCGAAATATGGCGCTTTTCGTGTCCTAAAACGAGGCATTAAAGGGAAGCATGATTATCGCGCGGGCATGGTAACGAGTTAAAAATAGCATCAATGATTATAAAAATAGCATCAGAGTGTGCACATGATGGGGCACGGGGATTCCTTCTCTTAGTTCATTTTCTCTTGCCATTTTTTATTTTTTTAATTTACTATTGTAAGAAAAACTTATTATCAACTTTACCTCCAAAAGGGGGACCCATCAAGTACCCAAATGAAGTAATAAAAAACAAGTAGCCATAAGCCGTTGTTCTTTCTCGTGCATTACATGACTCCATTAGTAAGACACTTTTTGAAGAGACTTGAAAGCCATCAGCAAGTCCGTTGATACAGAAATACACGGTTAGTGCGATAAAACCATGGATAAATGGACACACAATGTTGGATACTCCTGCTACAACTCCAGCCAAACTACAACAAATGTAACTTGTATGAAAAGATCTCGATTCGCAGATTTTCCCGGAGACAATACGACCAACCATAGTTGCAACACCAAAACCAACGTAAAGATTAGCAGTTTGGGTAGAACTGAGTCCCGACTCCAGAGCGTAGCGTCCCTGCGTAATGTATGGGAGAGAGAAAAAACGCCTAAATGAAATGAATGGATTTTTTATTTATTCTTAGCTTTCAACTACCTCAATAAAAACCTTCCTCCACAAACCGAATATCTCAGATTCAAATGGAATACCTCAGGCAAAATTTTACCCGTCATGCTTCTCCTAACACTTCGCTCGTGTTCTGCCACAACTTTCGCGTGCTTTATTGAAGAAATAGATCCAAGTAAAAACTGAAAAAACTAAAAAAATATTCGCTTACCAAATGAATAAGTGGGATAGTATTTCCCACTTGAAAACAAAAACTGTAAACACAGTTTATCACAAAGCTGATATTCTTGCGTAAAGATGTGGTTTGGCCCAACACTACTGCAATGCTTTGTTGTTGTTCTTGTGTAGTGGCTTCATCTTGCTCGACGTCAGGACTGAAGGTTAAACAACATACTCCAGACAGAAGTTGAAATCCCGCGAAAGCATAAAAAGCCTTTCTCCATCCAACATTGGTGATCAAAATCTCGTTGATAGGACTCATAATCAAAACTGTAGCTCCGGTCCCAGAACTCATGACTCCAATCGCAAGTCCAAGCCTTTTTTTGAAGTACGTGGGTACAATATCATAGCACGCGGTATAAGAGCAAGAAACACCTAAGCCATACATCAGACTAAACGTCCCAAAGAGGAAATAAATACTGGTAGCGAATGCTGATAAGGCAAGTCCTATAGCAGCGAATAAGCACCCTGCTATCCCGACTGAACGCGCGCCGAACCGCTGAATGAGTCTGGCAGCAATGGGAGAAAACGTCATGGGTACAGCCAATGCCAGTGAGCCGACCCAAGCTGGAAAAAAAAGTATGATTAGATTAGAGTTGTCGATGAGTCTAGTGTTGGAAAAGCTAGCGTGACGAGAGCAAGGATATCTGAATTACAACGGAGGCCCCGTCTACACGAAGCCGGATATTTTTTTTATCCGGGTAAAAAAATGTACATTTACATGCGGCTTCGTGTAAGTGTCGAAATCATTAACCGAACTCCACAAACCAAAGAAAACCATGAAGAGTATGCACCTATTTCAAAAAACGTTGTCGGTCGGAGATCCGAAATCTGAGACCGAAAGGAATTGTGGGTTGTAAGCTGTAAATTGTTTTGTGGTTTTAATTGAAAATTAAACGAGACTTACGTGTAAGTTGAAGTTTGATGATAATTCTGCCAAATTATTAGTAGTACAGTAGGGTTAACATGAGATGCGCACGCACCGCCATGGTTCAGGATTGAAAGAGAAACATTTTGTGATCACCCAACAAAAACCATACTGGACAATAGTGTGGGTAAACATAAAGGGTATCACTCGACGAAAAAATGGATTTGTCATGTAGGCAAACATATAGACAAATATATGGGCAAATATCATATTTGACTAATAGTAGACAATATTTGCCCAATGACTGTATATGATATGTACTTACACATTTATCCCATGGGCACAGATGGTAAAGTCCGTATGGCCCAGTAAAATCCCAAACGGCAAATATATAGCAGATATCATATCATCCATACATTTACCCGGTAATAAATGTGAATGCTCATTTGATATGTGCACGTATTTGCCCAGCCCGTATATGTGTTTTATGCCTTACGTATACCCTGTGTTTCCCCAGCCCGTATATGTGTTTTATGCCTTACGTATACCCTGTGTTTCCCCAGGCCGTATATGTGATTTATGCCTTACATATACCCTGTGTTTCCCCAGGCCGTATATGTGATTTATGCCTTACATATACCCTGTATTTTCCCAGGCCGTATATGTGATTTATGCCTTACATATAGCCTGTGTTTGCCCAGGCCGTATATGTGATTAATGCCTTACATATACCCTGTCTTTGCCCAGGCCGTATATGTGATTAATGCCTTACATATACCCTGTATTTTCCAAGGTCGTATATGTGATTAATGCCTTACATATACCCTGTATTTTCCAAGGTCGTATATGTGATTTATGCCTTACGTATACCCTGTGTTTGCCCAGGCCGTATATGTGATTAATGCCTTACGTATACCCTGTCTTTGCCCAGGTCGTATATGTGATTAATGCCTTACATACACCATGCGATATGCTCTGACCGTATATGTGATTAATGCCCCCTTAATGCCTTAGATGTACCAGCGCATCTTAGCCATATTTGCTCAGTTGAATTATGCTCATCATATTTGCTAAATTTAACTATGTTATCAGTCTTCAGCTATTGTCACTTATGGCAGGCCAAAAAAAATAGAAACGATATATATCGTGACAACCACCTCATACTTTAAACATAGCTAACCTATACTAAGAAGCAGGAAAAAAGACATAAATCATACTGAAACATTTTTATTGTGAATTTCCTTTTCTTGACGACTGATTAACTATGAACAATTTGTTAACTACAACTAATTGAAAATGCTAGTTCTGTAAATTAATTATAGGTGTTTGATTCATCTTGTGACAGAATTTGTGAAAGAAGATCATAATATATTTAGTTGTCAATCGATCTGTGGCTTATGTACGATTCTTTTTAGATATTCTGTAGTAGTACACTTCATTTATAACTGCAAAAATTTAATTAAGGACACCGAACGTGGTTGGGTTTCTACGAGTTTTATGAATTAAATCTTGTGTCACTGTTCCTCCGTTCCTTTGGCCTGATTTCTAGGGTTTTCCTTCTTCTTTCGATTATTTGAACATTATACTTGTTTACTTGAAGAAATCCAAAGGTCAATAGGCTTAAATAGCCGCTGCTATACCGTTTGACCTTTGGATTTCTTCAAGTAAACGAGTTTAACGTTCAAGTAATCGAAAGAAGAACGAAAACCCTAGAAATCAGGCCAAAGGAACGGAGGAACAGTGACACAAGATTTAATTCATAAAACTCGTAGAAACCCCAACCACGTTCGGTGTCCCAGTGCCCTTGATTTGATAAAAACCTTTAGGCTCTCAATGCCCATTCGGGACCTCCAGATGGCCTTGGGCGTCTTGACGGCTCCCCGATTTTCCGCTTCAAAAGCATGGTGAGACTGCGCTCTGACAGCCTCCTTTTTGCCTTTCGGTCCATGCTTTCCATGAACTGGTTAGCTAGGGGGCTTCTCCATGGCAGAGGGTGTTTTATTAAAACTTTACTCTGCTTAGTAGGGCCCCCTTCGTTATCAGAGCCACTGTCCGCTGTATCGTCATCAGCCTGGTCATCCGCCTCTGACATCGACTCCTCTGATGACATATACTGCAGTTTCATAATTGCCTTGACTTTCTCTTTGTCCCCTGGTGATAGCGAGGTTGACAAGTCCGCTGCCTTGGATCTGGATTTTAGGAGCTAAAAGAAAAAAGAAAAAAAAAACACCGTCAGTCAAAGTTTCTTATTAAACAAAGTCATAATCGTTGCAAATTCAGTTTACTCACATTTTGTTTTCTTTGTGTTTTCCGCTGCACCTTTTGATGCCTTCCAAGGGCCCCTGAACGCTCTCTTTTGTTTCTCTTTCTTCTCGTCAGAAAGTGACTTTTAAGGGCAGCTGAAATTATATCAAGTACCCATATATTAAAACTTGAGACAAAATTTGTTAGAAATTTTGGCATTTGGCCGACAATTACTCCTTTAGCATCCATTTGTTTTTGCTTTGTTTTGTTTTGCTTCGTTTTTTTGGTTTTTTTTTTTTGTTTTTGTTTTTTTTTTTTTTCCCATGTTATTTTATTTCAAACTGCTTCCCCTCCCTTCGGCATTTGAATATTTCTAAAAGGATTTCGTTACCCCCTCCCCCCTCCCCCCCCCCCCCCCCCGACCACCACCACCACCCTTTGTCCTCACCCCTCCCCCCCGGGTTAACTTTGATAGGTGCATAAGGCCTTTCGCACTTCGTAATATAAAATACATAAATACCTTCTAACTCGACGGCAGAGACATCCTTATGAACATTCAGAACTCTATCCCTTATTGCGTTATTAATCTGTTCGTTGACGTCATCTCTGAAACTAATTAGGAAATGCCATATTTGAGTGGTAAGTGGAAACTTAATATGGAAAGTAACTATGGATGATTCAGACAAGATCTTTTTTATTAAATTTTCATACTTACGCTTTAGTAAAATCCCATATAAGAGGGTTTTCTTCCCTGTCCCGTAATTTCTTTGCTACCAAGCGTACTTCAGACTGTAATAACATAATATAATTCATTAAAATCATAAGATGTACCTTAAGTTATTCTTAGACATAGTAATAATGTTTTCCTTATTTTTATGGCTGTGATTGTATAATATTGGGAAAAAAATCGAAATCAAATCAATTCCTTTACAAAAAAGGAAATTATCATTATCATTCAGTGTCTTGTTATTGGAAATCAATAGTAAAGTTTGGTAGCATTAACCACTACCATGGCGGGTTTCCCGCCAATTTTAGCATTGCATAAATTATACCGCTGCATAATTATACCAACTACTCTTCGCGCCAAGAATTCCCAGTAAAATTATCAATAAAAATAGCTTGCTTTTTTAAATATTGCCACTTTACTTACTGCAACAGCCTTTGAGACAGTAATCTTGGTCTTGCTGTTGTCCTTGTTCTGCTGGCTTTCTTTTAAGGCCGCTAGTATTTGGTGGTTTTGTTCTTGCAGTTCTTTAAACTGTTTCACAATCGTTTCGAAATTTGAAGAAATTTCTTCTTTTTCGCTGTCGGGGTCAACGTTCTCATTCTCGGTTGTTGCTTGCAATAGGCGATTTCTGTGTTCTCTTAGCACATCCTCGTTACCACCAGGGACAGAGGGAATAAGTATATTAAGCCTTTGAGAATTGGCGCCATTTTCAGTATGTCTACTCGTACTGCTTGTACTGGTAGTTGCAGTAACAGAATGGATTGGCATTGGGCGTCCTGGTAAAGGTGTAGATGTTCTTCCCATTTTTTGATCGCGACGAATGAACGCAATTTATAAGCAAAGATATAGAATGTGCGGGAAACTAGATGACCGACAGAGTTTGTTACCTGTTTGTGACCAAAAGGCGAATGAACGAATAAGTACATCCACTGAACAAATCTACCCCCTATCTATCACGGCGTATCACGTGACTTGTGATGACATATACGTTCATATAATGAAGTCTAATAATAAAAAAAGGAATAACTGTCTTATAAAAATGCTGAAGTTGTATCCAGGATTCATGTTAAGTAATATATCTATTATCTTAAAGCTATTTGCTCCATTTTATAAAGTTATGAAATTTTTTCTAAAGCCTAGATTCACGAAATATCATTGCAATAAACTTGATTAGCTTCTAGCTCTAAAACCATCGTACCATTATCTGCCGCCAACAGTGACATCTCTAAGGAAAAGGGCGCGGTAATAAAGATCCGGCGTGCTTTTGTCCAATGGCATGTGGTTGATGGACGTGGAACTTTATTACGCTGGAATATGGCTGTTAGCCATTCAAAATGCTTGGATTTTGAGTAATTATCCCAATGATACACACCGTCTTTTTAATTATATAGTTCTGGAAAACAAAATGTCTTCTGCGATGTCAAAGCGTTATCATTGCTTTCATTGTAACGAAGATCTACATTACAGAGTATTTTGCCGTCACAAAGAAGAATTTTATGCTCCTTTAACAAATCAATGGCAATTACAGCGGAATGACGACGAAGACTCAAATGATAGTATTTTCACTCACGAGATTGACGGCCAGAACGACACTTCTTCTAATGACTACAGCGAGATAAACGTTTTGGACCAAACTGATCAAGACTCCTCTGATGTGCCAAATACAAACCAACCATCAAGTGACGAATTCTTACCAGCTACTTCACAAAAAGGTATTGATGTTATACGTTTATTTGATGATTAGATTATATAATCTTTAAATGTTAAAGTCAAACTGCATAGATAAAAGACTGAATCTTTAACAAGCGGCTGATTTGCACATGATCTAGCTCCCCTATTGGATTTACTACCAAGCATTAGTGTTATTGAAGCGAGATTAAGTTAGAGGTACAAATGATTCTTTTCTATTTCTATCTTAGCCTCGTTTTCACCGTTACTTTTAAGAAGGGTGCATTATTAAGTAATCGGCTTATGGTTGCCATTAAAACCTCAGTGTTCATTCAGAAAGGTTCATTCAAAGAGTTTATAAAATCATAGCTAGAGATAACTCATTTTAAACGCCAAAAAGAATTTACTATGTTCAAATGGATATTGCTGTACATTTTCGTCTCCAAATCAATTCATGACTGTGGTCATCCTGAGATAGCATGGTATCCGGTAAAACATGTTTGTCAAGTTAGAGAAGTACAATTATAAGTAATTTATTTAATATGTCTCTTGGGTTTTTTATTTTCGATTTATCATTTTTCTTTCACGAATTATAAATTGTTGTTTTGCTGACTTAGAAATTTATATTTTATTTTCAATGGAAATCATTTATTTTCAGAGCAAAATTTGGGTCAAAATTATACATTTAGGGACCGGTCATTATTTAAGTTGGGGGGGGGGGGAGGGGGGAGGGAGGAGAAATTGTCAGTGACGCAAAAAAATTTCAAGGCCCCCCCCTTTGAAGGCATCCAAGTTTATCGAAAAACCCCCATGGATTGTAGTAAAAAATTTAAAAATTTTCCCTTTTCCTTTTTCACTAGCAAAAATTTCAGCCCCCTCCCCCCCCCCCAAATTTCTCCTCCCCTCCCCCCCCCCCCCCCCCCCAACTTAAATAATGACCGGTCCCTTAGCCCATGAGGTTTTTTTTACTGACTTTTTTTTTTTTTTTCTAGTATTATAATGGTTTCAGACTTTATCTTATACTATGTTGCAGTTATACAATGCCGAATGAATAAAATACATCGTATTTGCTTATGTTTAAAGGAGACGGAATAAATAACTTTGAGGAAGAAGATCAAGTGTTTTGGGATGACAAGTCGGACAGTGAATCTGACCATGAAGAGATAAGAGGAAATGAAAGAAGGAGATTGGTTGAAACTTGGGATATTGATATCGAAGACCTAGAAAGAGATTTTGAACAATCTAGTGCAGAAATAAGCGTTGCCGTCGAAGCAAGTTCCCGAGTGACCCTTATTAACTGGATTGCCTTGTTTGTGTGCTTTTGGTCTGAATACTTTTCTGTACCAGATCGAGGCATTGATATTCTCCTCGCCTTTTTTAAAGCGATTTTTCAGGTTTTGTGTGAGCTTTCGCCAATCATTTTCCCAACCGCAGTATTGGTTTTCCCGAGCTCCTTCAAACTCTTGAAAAATTATCTTTCTTTTAAAGATAAGCATTCAAAGTATGTTGTTTGTCCGAAATGCGACACCCTATACCGTTTTCAAGACTGCATTACAACAAGATACGGGCGTGTCATTGCTAAACCATGTTCTCACATTGCTTTTCCGAATCACCGTCAATTGTTTCGCCGCACACCTTGTGGAGCGGAATTGCTTAAGGAAATTCGTTTGAAAAATGGACAGACGAAATTGTACCCACATAAAGTTTATTGTTATAAAAGCATCAGAGAGACTCTAACTCACTTTATTAAGCGACCAGACTTTGTACAAAAATGTGAGATTTGGAGAAATCGGAATGTACCGGACGATATTTTAGTTGATATTTACGATGGCCAAGTGTGGAAAGATTGGCAATATTTTAACGGCACTCCTTTCCTTGCCCAACCTAATAATTATGCTGTTATGCTGAATGTTGACTGGTTTCAGCCTTTTAAGCACAGTGTCTATAGCGTTGGAGTCATATATATGGTCCTCCTAAATCTTCCGAGAAAAGAAAGGTACAAAGAGGAAAACGTAATAATAGTTGGGGTAATACCTGGTCCACACGAGCCCAAATTGAATATCAATACGTACTTACAACCACTTGTAGCCGAATTGAACTTATTGTGGCACGAAGGCATCCAAGTTCGGCCTCATGGGAGTAGAACAGCAAGATGTTTTCGAGCTGCCCTCCTTTGTATTGCTTGTGACATTCCTGCACTAAGAAAAGTTTGTGGTTTCTTAGGATGTACTGCTCACCGAGGGTGCTCAAAGTGCACAAGATTTTTTCCCGGAGATTTTAGTAGCATGGATTTTTCAGGTTTCGAAGATGACGATACACCAAGGACAAATGAAGAGCATCGAAGAGAGGCTCAGAAAATACTCAATGCAACAACCGCTGATGAACGAAACCAAATTGAAACTTCCACTGGAACAAGATATTCTGAACTCTTACAGTTGCCTTACTTCGATTGTACTCGTTAATGAAAAATGTATGGCTAAACGCTGAAACGCCAATTATTTCTAAAGAAAATTTGAATAAAATCCAGGAAAAGGTAGATGACGTCAAAGCACCATCATTTATTGGGCGTCTCCCGAAAAAGATATCAACATCGTTTGGAGGATTTACTGCTGATCAGTGGAAAACATGGACTCTCTTGTATTCTGTATTCTGCATTTGGAATATCGTTCCAACAGATGATTTGGAGCTGTGGAGGTTATTCGTATTGTCCTGCTTTCACCTTTGCTCTCCACTTATTACAACTGAAGAGCTACAAGAAGGACATGATTACCTAGTGGAATTTTGTAAATCGTTTGAAAAAAGATATGGAAAGGAACGTGTTACGCCAAACATGCATCTACACCTGCATCTCAAACAATGTATTTTAGATTACGGGCCTGTATATTCATTTTGGCTTTTCAGCTTCGAACGTTTCAATGGGATTTTAGGAGCGTTTCGAACTAACAATAGATCTGTTGAAATACAAATCATGAGAAAATTTCTCCAAAAGCATGAACTAAGAGATATCCCTTTACCAGAAAGATTTCGAGAAACTTTCCAACCAGTATTTCAACTTCTTCAGGAGGCACAACAAGTAGGAACACTTGGCGAAAGCATCCCATCAATACCATCAACACTTAATCTTTCAGTTGGTCAAGTACTACGTTGCTTAGAGTGGAGCAATATGAATGCATACTCATGTTTTTCACCTCGATCCATTGATGTTCTTGATGATGACTATACAGAATATCTCTTTAAAGCTTATGAAACAATTTTACCTCAACACTCGGTCATTGAATGTGTTACCGATACGTTTGAGAGAATTAGTACCATTGGATATTCGGGGACAAAGCTAGGGTCCTCTGACTCTAGACTGGAACGTTCTTCCTTCATTCTTGCAAGTTGGTGTGGCCAATATAGTGGCAGTATTGAGACCGATTCATTTGACTTGCGCCCCGGTGTTGTCGATTTCTTTCTTAAACAAACCATTATAATTGATGGCAAGCAGGAATCATTGTGTATGGCAAAGGTTCGATGGTATCAGCGACATCCAGAAAGACACAGGATTGGCAGACCACATGAAATTTGGTGCAGAAACTTGTTTGAAATGGAAGGGCCCTCTACATTCATTCCCATACAAAGGATACACAGCCAGTTTGTTGCTGCTTACGATGTTATTGACAAAGAAAGAGTATTAATTGTTTGTCCTTTACAACGTAAATTGTACGGATGATGGAGATGACAGTAAAGTATCATCCAGGAAAAATATTCAAAGCTACCAAAAATAAACTGTTTGAACTGTGCATCAGTACTAGATAGTCAAATTGAAAATTGAATGAATTGTTTGATGAGTTTAAAATTAGATGAATTAAAATAATTATGAATGAAATTGCATATATTGCCAATAAAAAAGATGAATTCATATGTTTAGACTAAACAAAAATGATGCTTCAAATAATATTACAGATGTTAGCGGTTTGAAATGCAGCTGAGGTTAATGGGTTAATGAGTTTTCTTATTGTTACTGGAAAAAACGCATGTACGACTTACGCATATTATAAATACATCGTCCGCGTTTTTTCCTGTGTGTATCAACGCATATAACCTCACTTTCATGACATCAAAGCAAAACAATGATTGAATTAATGTGGTCGCAACATTGATGTCATGCGTTAGGAGAAAAAATTGACACATATGACTGAGATGAACCTGCATGCACTCCCCCCTCGTAAGTCGTAAAAACAAGCCAACATCCATTATAATTCAGTTGAAAAATTATTGATTTGTTTTGAAAAGTTTTGATTGCAATAAATTGAAACGGAAACCTCACATCGGATATACTCAGTTTGGGGTATTGTATTTGCTCCCCAGGTAAATATGGGGCAAAGCCTAGTGCAAAGTTGATTTCATATGTGCCCTTCATTTGACAATAGGGCAAATATAGGGCAAAAACGGTTATCATATATCCCCACTGGGTAAATGCGTCTAAACTAAGGGCAAATATATAACATATTTACCCATGTGTTCAGATGTATGGCAAAGCAATGGCAAATTTATTAGAAATTTACCCCGACCTTTGCCTGCATAGGCAAATGTATGGGCAAATATAGAGCACCATATTTGCCCAACATTTGCCAAGCGGACATATGATGACCAAATCCATTATTTCGTCGAGTGTATATACAGGGCATGTTAACCCTACTGTACTACTAATAATTTGGCAGAATTATCATCAAACTTCAACTTACACGTAAGTCTCGTTTAATTTTCAATTCTACCAAATCATTACGTACATCCGGGTTAACACGAGATTTGAAAGCAGTGAGCACAAAATTCTCTCAAATTCCTAACACTCATTTGGTTGGTTATGGCTACAGGCTTGTCATAGAATCTGCGAAATGTACAATCTTTGTTCCAGCCAGCTGTGGCAAGTATTATATCAGCAGATAGTGAATTGCTTGCTTTACTCATGGCAGCACATCGAGTACTGTGAGCTGAAAATACTTGGGTATTGATGCCAGCTAGATTCAACAAAGTTTTTATCCAACGTCCAATGGTGGATGAGGTAACCGCATTGTGCGGTTTGATGTACGACACCAATAACTGTGACGAGGATCGTAACTCTGCAGTGGCTTGGAGGTAATATGTCAGAGTGGTGTAGACACACAATTCTGCAACGGTATACTTGTAAAGTCTTAAATTACCGAAAACCTTGCCTGGTTTGTCCTGTTTAAGATGTTCTGTTAGCGCAAAGTCGTAACAGTTGTGATTCATTTGCATGTACTTTTCCGACATGTCGAGAAATGACAAAGTTTGACATCGTTGTCCTGTGGTGAGGGCAATCAGCATCACTAATTTCAATGTGAGTTCCTTAAGGGTGATCTTGTCCAATGGCCACATTAGACTGAGAAACTGAAGAACCGTTTCCACAGGCCAGATAGTATTATACTTGGGAACTGGCTTGATTTGATTAAATACACCCTTGAGGTATCTACAAACAAGAGGGTGTTGGCCTATAGGGTTGACGCCGGAACCATTCTTGAAATCAAGATTGGAGATGGCTGAACGATCTGTATTTAATGCTGAATAGCTTAATCCTTGTTGGAACAGAGAGTGAAGGAACACTAATAACCATTTCACAGTCGGATGCAAGGGTTCGATTGCTTTTTTACCACAAAACCATTTTTCAATGTATACTTTGTATTGCTTGTGGGTGTTCTTTCGCCAGGAACACATGATGACGTCGACAACCTGTGACGGAATGTCTGACTCTTGTAAGGATCTCCTGATAATTTGCAAACCACGAGCTCCAGCCGACTGTGGAGTGGATGAGGCCTGGTCAGCGTTGGATGAACCAGGTTGTGATTGGAGGCTTTCAGTACATAAGGAATCTCGGTGAGGAGACTCAGGACTACTGAAAAATAGGGTTGTGTCGGCCACAAAGGAATGATTAGAATTCCTGATGCCTGTTCCTGGATTATTTTTTGCACACACCTAGAGACAAGGCAAAAGGGTGGAAAGGCGTAAAAATAATAACCAGACCAATCAATGGAAAAAGCATTAATGAACTTGGCCATTGGGTCTGGTTTCCACGAGACATAGATCTCAAGTTGGGCATTGAGCCGACTGGCAAAGAGATCTATGTCTGGTAGACCAAATAATGAAACAATTTGGTGAAATGCCGATGCTGAGAGCATCCATTCCAGCTCCATGTTCAAATTACGGGATAATTGGTCAGCATCAACATTGCTGACACCCGGAATATGGGCTGCTGAAAGCCAAATTTGGCGTTCAATAGCCCACTCCCAAATGTTACGGGCAACCGAGTTGCAGTCCACTGACTAACAGCCGCCCATGGCATTGACATAAGCAACAGCATTGGTATTATCACTCATAATACGAATATGGAGTGGGCCGTGAACTTCACACAAAGAAGATAATGCCAATTGAATGGCTAATAATTCCAGATAATTAATGTGCATTTTAGATTCATGTTTGGACCAAATCCCACAGGTAGAATCACCATGACTTGTTTTAGCACCCCACCCAGTTTCTGAGGCATCAGTGTAAACAATTAAGTCAGGCCTTGTAGGGTGAATTTTCCTTGAGGCTGAAGGAATATGGTCAATCCACCACTGAATTTCCCTCAGACTAGCAGCAGATAATGACATTTCTGCATCAAAATTGCCATTATTAAGTTTTAAGTGAAATTCTTTATCCAGTTCAATAGAGCGGTAATGTAAAGGGCCAAACTCCACTCCAGGAAAACTGGAGACAAGGGAGCCAAGGAGCACAGCCACTTAACGAATAGAAAATCGCTTATTCAGATGGCAAAAGGATTGACAAAGCTGCATAATTTTGTCTACTTTTTTAAGGGTTAGCCGCACTGTCATATTAACAGAGTCCAGGATAAACCCCAAAAATTCAATGGATTGTGAAGGGGTAATAACAGATTTATCTGCATGGATCATAAAACCTAAACTGCTGAAAAGTTGGACCGCATGCAAAGTTACCTCTTCACATTCTGCATAACTATCCTCAACATATAAAGAGTCATCAATATATCCTAAACAGGTATGGCCAAATTTGCTTCTCAAAGTAGCAAAGACAGGTTTGAGAACTTTGGTAAAAATTCTAGGGCTGCTTGTTAAACCCATGGGTAAACAAGTAAAGGCAAATAAATGATCTCCCCAAATAAATTTGAGATATTTTTGGTGTTCTGGAGCAATAGGTATAGAATAGTAGGCGTCCTTCAGATCAATAGAAGTCATGAAACAATGAGGACGCATGAGCTTAACTGCAGTCTCGAGAGTATCCATTTTAAAATGGTGGTATGAGACATGTTCATTCAGTCTCTTCAGATTAAATATGACCCTATGGGACCCATCTTTTTTGGGCCTAATGAAAATTGGGGATACAATTTCTCCAAATTCAGGGACGGAATACACAATAATTCCCTTTTTTAGGAATTTTGCTATTTCATTGTCAATGATAGTTTGTTCTGACTCAGAAAAACTTAAGCGGGGTCTAGAAACACTGATCTGGGGATCAGGAATAAAATCAAATTCAATATGGCAGTGGGCTATGGCATCCAACACAAATGGATCCGCAGTGATCTTAGTCCATTCATTAACAACTTCTTGTAGCCCTCCTGCCTTAAACTGGCATTGACTGGCAATCACACTAGAAATTGGAGTTGAGCATGAGAGTGAACTTACCTGCGTTGATGGCTCTACTGATTCTTGTTCTGCTGGTTTCTTGGAGGATTTTGGGGCCGGGTCTGACCCCGGCCTGCCCCTAAAAAAGGTGATCCACCATATTTTGGACCTTTCCCTTTGTTGCTATGTGGACCAAAGCGGCCACGTCCATGACCCCTTGAGGGAGGAACTCTGTAAGGTTCTGTACGTTGTTTAGGGGTGACTTTATTGCAAAGCTTATTAGACTTGGTAAGCTCCTCTAATTCTTTATTAAGCTCATCTCCAAACAGATAGGTGGATACAGCTGTAGAGGGATTGCATAGTGCTGCATATTGCTTATTAAGATCTGGTCGTACCAAATCCCTTCTCTTCAGATTAAACTCTCTGTTAGCAGAAAGGAGCAAAACGACTGCATGAGTCAAGGTACTCTTTTGCTCTCCCTCTGAAGTATTACATAGTTGAAGTATGGCACAAAGGCCAGATATCAATAGGGCTTGGGCCTTCTGGAGTGCAGAGTCAGAATTTCTCGTCTCTTGGTGAAGTTGTTGCCAAATCTGTTTGTTAATCTTAGAAGCGACCAGATTAGGACAGTTGTTTGGTCTTAAATATTTCTCCTGTAATCCTGACAGCTTTTCTTTAGGAAGTTTGTCTTTTAGCAAACTATTGAATATTTCAGCTAAACCATCATTGATGGCGGCCGAAGTCTTTTCAGTGACACTAAACTCCTCAACAAGGGATTTGAAGGCATCACTTGATTCCACTTTATTGGGATCAACAAAGCTCTCGATTTTGGCTGCTAATGATGTTTTTGATAGCCCTTCAGTGCTTTCCTCAATATCCGACATCGTCTAAAGAGAACGATGAGAACTAGATTAGGTACAATCTAATCAGATATATATACACAGTGAAACACGTCCACGTAGTAAGACTAAGGCGACAGAGTCGCTAGTCAAATGTGTGTCAAACTCGTTGTACACAATAAATATTGGTATAAATAAATATTCTTACCATAAGAAGGCACAAGACACGTCTATATGCCTTACACAGTTCGAAAGAAAAGCACACGGGACACGTCCTGGTGAAGTGCACTGAACCATGGCGGTGCGTGCGCATCTCGTGTTAACCCGGATGTACGTAATGATTTGGTAGAATTAGTAGTTCGCAAAAAGTTAATATCTTGATTTATTATATGACCGTGAATCTTAGAGCCTGGACACTAGCAAATCGAGCAATCTGATTGGATAGATCGCATCGCGGACTGGTCTAGATTATCCCGTACAGACCTCCCGCTCGGTTAATAAGATCTAAATACTAACTTTGACACAGGGAGCCCGGCTTTGGGATTTGTACATGAATAAATGAATCAATAAAGTGCTTTGGGTTTCCTGTGTTGAGATTTGAAACAAGACGCTGATACGTTGAATTTCCGGTAATCGTACTACCAGTAACTTGATAGCAGATTAACGTAACACATCAGTGTAACGCACGCCCTAGTAAATGGTAAGAAATAGAGAAGCTTCTCTCTTTCTTACCATTTACTAGGGCGTGCGTTACACTAATACGTTAAATTTGAATTATAAGCTGCTCTCGAATTACTTACATTAATCTGCTATCAAGTTACCAAATCTCAATACAGGAAACCCAAAGTACTTTATTGACTTATTTATCATGGGCGTCTCGTTTCAAATTACAACACAGGAAACCCAAAGCACTTTATTGATTTATTTATTCATGTATAGATTCCAAAGCCGGGCTCCCTGTGACTTTGAGCGATGACCTGCGCTGGCAAACTATCTGGGTAAGTGTATATCGAATTTTTAACGAGAAAACACTCAGTCCCCCACAATTCCAATCGGTCTCAGATTTCTGATTTCAGATATCCAGCCTACAACATTTTTTGAAATAGGTGTATCATGGAACTCAACTACACGCCTCAAGAAATTCAATTTCATTTTATTTCAATCTCGTAGATGTGCAAGATCTATCAATAGATCCCCTACAGAACCCTTAAGCCCCGTTTACACTAGCGAGTATTGCGGCGATTTTTGCTGCGATTTTTATGCGATCCTGTCCATAATAAATAATGGTAAATAATTTACTTGTAAAGTTTTTTTCAGGATACCAAGATTTTCCTAGACGAATGTCTCTTTTGAAGGATGAGACATGAGATTTTATATTTCCGAAAATTGCCACAAAAATCGCAGCAAAAATCGCCAGTGTAAACGGGGCTTAAGAGAACCCCTGGGGCTCTTCATACGGAAAACAAATTTCAGTGTTTTTCTAGTTTTCGCTTGATCTTTTAATCTGCGTGATTACCAGCTGGATTCACCTCAGTGCAACTGTCGCTGCGATATATGCAAATAATGAATGAACGTCATGCATCATGACAAATTTGATTATATTATATTTATTTCGATCTCGTATTTGTGAGAAATGTTTGACAATATTTTAGTTATACTCGAAATTTTCTAAGTCGCCCAAAATCGTAAATTATGACCTCGATTCTGCAGTTTGCGGTTTCTCTGGTCGGGTAGAAGATCATGCAGACAATGATTATCATCAAACGTGAATTTGTTAAACTTGCTTTATTGTTCGTCGTGTTATGTGTAACATATTGTGGACGTTCGCTGAATGCAGTAAATATTGACCACAAGTGTTTTTCACTCAAGTTATTTTATTTTGCATATTTTGACAGTACAGTTTAATAATTGTTGGGTGTTGTTGCGCGCGATTGCTCGGGCATTAACTCTATCAGCTGTCAAGCTGTCTTGTTTTGGTATTACTCCTAAAATATGATCTGATTATACCTCTAGCAACATGTTTTGGATAGTATTACTAAACAAACATTTAAGAACATTTTGAGGCTGATTTGTCACTAAGCACCCGATAAATAAGAACTCAATTAGCCTGACCTCCGAAATCCTCCGAATGCGGGTGTTTAATGTAGGTCATTCCGACATGGACATGGTTTCGTTGAATACAAAGAACATTGAATCAGTCTCAACACTAAGGTCCATGCTCTTGACGAGAATATAGTCTTTTTTGGGGGGGTTAAAAAATTGTTTGGTTGCGCTGCGCAGATTACCGTAAGGGTTTCTTTAATATTTATATTCTACCCGAGACACCCGTGTCACGCTAGAGATCCGCATCGTGGTATATATTAGCTTACATAATGATGACACATGATGAACTGATATAGGTGCGTGACATCTTCGAAATTTACCAAGAAACAAATACTCCCAAGAGGCATAACATGTACTATTATTATTATTATTATGTATATATCATAATATTATAATATTAGTCTCGAGTCTCGACTTGGTACTCTCGACCAAAATCCAAAGTCGCTTTTCGCTTGTTGCCTTTTGCCGATGACAACTTTTATTGAAATAGGTGCATATGCGATTAAATGCGCCTAAATATGCTTAAAGTATTAAAATACTTAATGCGAGTTAAAGAGATTAAAGACAAGGATGAAGTGCACGAGTATTATTTTGATTCAAACCTGTCTTGGCCTTTCCTTCCTGAAATTCATCAAGTAAAGTTGGAAGAATAAGTCCAAAACCTTGCGTACATCCAAACGTCAAAACACGGTAAAAGACAGCAGAAATACAGACGAACCAGGCGTAAACGCCATCTCGGGGACGATGATTCGCCATTGGGATCCAATTCAACGTTCTGTGATTTTTTTCCCGTTTAGAACTATGGTTAGGTGGGTTTCGTGACGAGTGACGTCATGAGGTATAGAGATTGATACAATCAATCAATCAATCAATGCAAGAGAATATGAATTAACTAATTAATTAACTAATATTAATTAATATTAATTATTAATAATTAACATTAACATTAATTAATGATATAATTATTATTAATTAATTAATTAGTTATTTTTTTCTTGATCAATGACTTTATTAATATGATTAAAATCTAAAGTTCCACAAGTCGTTTAAGGCACGGACACACCGGTGCACTATTGCGCGCAACACTGCAGGCATGCAATGTTACTGAAGTAGGATAGTTTTCTACTACAGCAACAAATTGTGTCGTGTGTCATGGCTCGCAACTTCAATTACATGCAACATGGTGCACAATGTTGCACCGTGTGTCCTTAGCTTAAAACTAATCGGAGATAGGATGGACACAACTCAAACAAAGAATTTTTCTCAAGAGAATGACACCATAGTCTGCAATGGGAAAACATTTAACGCCCATGCCATTAAAACCAATCTATTTTTATTTAAAATTATTTTTTTCTAATTTTACTATTTATTTACCTTATCTTTCTTCAATACTTTTTTTTCCTGTATATCTGGTTGAATGATTCTCTATATAATGCAATGTTCCCGTGTCTTGTCAGAGAGATCCGCAGATTTCCTTTCTTAGTCATTGTCTGTCCAACTTCATTGATTATTAGCCTTGAGAGGTAAACTTTGCTATCTCCGTCTTGTGGATCCGTTTTTTCTCTTGTAATCAGTTCAAGAATATCATTACAGCTCACCTTAAAATAATCATAGCATTATTTCAATAACATGGAGCTCATGGAAATATTCATCCCTCGACAAGGATCGAGGAGCTTGCAAGACGGTCAAAGGGTTGTTGTAGAGTGCATTCAGTCAAACTGTTGAATAGTTAGATAAATGTATCTAACTTAGATAACTATTTAGTTGACGTCACCTAAAATAGTAAAGGCATGCCAAATAACGGTCATGCTAATCCGGTGGGTTGTTTTACCAGAGAATGAGTGAAAAGACATTCATTTGTATCATCGTTTCTCTCCCTGATCTCAGTAGCTGTTTACTCGTAGTTTCAAATTTATGTGAGGTCAGCTAAAATAGTAACTAACTTATCTAATTTAGGTGACGTCAACTATTCAACAACAGTTTGAAGATTGTTTACCAGAAATAACACCTCAGGGATTAAAATAACATCAAGCAATTCCCCACCAGAACTGGGACTTACAAGTCCAGACAAATCTTGCCTTTCATTTTGACCTGTTATGCTGTCAGAAATAATGTATTACTAAGCTAAAACTAATTTGGCCTGTCATCATGACTGGCAACTGATTGGCCATTATTGTAAGCCCTGACACCTGGAGTGCTTACCATTTAAACCATTTAAACCATTCCGTCCGGTTGGAAATTTTTTTGCAAGTGGAAAATGATATTATAATTGGACATACTTCAGACAAATGGTACACGCGTCTTCCAGAAAAACTGAAAAGAGCAGGAACTGAAGTGGATTAATTCAAACTGAAGACTGGGTTTTTTTGGACGTTCTGATTGGAATGATCCATACCATTTGTTTTCCAACTGGAATTTCCGGTTTTTCCGTGTAAATGGTAAGCTCCCCTGATCTGAATTGGGAAAACTTTAGGGAAGCACTGGTGATGTGCACTGCCATAGTGCCATATCTCTCTCCACTATTGTCATGGGTTACAAGCTCATATTACCCATCATCATATGTGGGTAGAATTGCTTGTTCGTTCTCTCCTGTGCTTCATGCTAGGTTAAATTTCTGGTTCAAATCAGTTTTTCTCTTTGTTCTCTGGTTTTCCTCCCTCAACAAAATTCAACTTCTAAATTATAGTTTAATAATGGAATGAGGGCTACAAGTTAATGGAAAATAAAACAACTTGCGCTAGTGCTGTGGTATTTCATGGGATCTCCTGACTTCCGGTCATGTGATAGAATTAGCCACTAGCAATTTAACACTTAGTCTCCTATGTAGCCACTCTATTAGGGGAGTGAGCATTGCATAACGACACTAATAGCAGTTGCGTAGCAGACTATTTAGCACTAGCCTACCTTATTAAAACAAAGCAATGACAATTTAGAGAGCATCCATTTTTTATAGAGGAGGAGACTGAGGTTAACAAGGGTGTAGAAGAAGGACTTCTTTACCAGATTCCCTGGGGAGGTAGGGTCAGGAAACAATCCTCTTTCCCCCACCCCACCCCCTCAACATGATGCATATGTAGCTATACCTGAAGTGATCTTTTCTCCACTTTATCTTTGTTTAGGTATAATTTACCAGCCAGTAATAAAAGGTCCAATTTTCTACAATAAAACAAGCAGGAAAATGTTTAAAAAAATAATCGATGTTTCTAGACTGGTATACGTACATGTTCACCTATTTCAAAAAACCTCATCTCCAAAAGCGATAGAAAGTAGGCAAAAACAGAAAGAAGATATGTCATTTCAAGATCCAAGAATAGCTAGAATGACTTGTGTTTAGACCTGCTTCTGAAGAACATGGAGGCAGCATGGTCGAGTGGTCATAGCGTCAGCCTCACAATCCGGTGATGCCATCCACTTGCAAGACTACAGACAAGTGCCAGTCATCAGACAAATGTTCAGGAAAAATGACCACTTGACTAGTAAATGATTTGCCTTGGCCAGACATTTGGCCAATCACAGTTGTTCTTTACAAGGTCAAATATGCCTCTGGCCTGACAAATGACCTGCTTGTCAAAAAATTATTTGCAGCCTTGCACTTTGCTCAGTTAGTTAAGCACCAGAGTGGACCAACACTCCAACACTGTGACAATAATAACAATCTAATTTCTTGGGGAAGCGATACTATGCAGCTTTTATGTTATCTTTTAGAACTCCCCTACGATATTCTTAAAACGCATATTTCATCATGGAAGCCATGCTGATGCTATTTTACAAAAGATATCTCTTTAGATCCTTTTGTTACAGTAGTATAATACCACTAACATGGTCGCCATGTCCTTGTCATTTACCATGTTGGTTAAATGTGGCAAAAGATTTGTCTTTTATTTTGATTATTATCATATCCAATATGGCCGCCATATCAAGGTCAAATGTTATTTCATTCTCCTGGTAATGATTGAAAACCAGCAGTTTTATAAACTAAAAACCTACCTTCTTCCAATGCCAAATCCTGTAGCAGCAACTCTATCAACTCGTAAAGAAGACACCACAAGATTCAAATTTTTCCCCGTCGTTTCTTGGCAGTTCTCGTCACGATTTGAACCAAATCCTTTCTCCTGTTCATTAATTGACGTTGTTTTGGAGCAAAAATGTTTATAAATACATGCAAGATATAATTTTGAAGGCCTTTGTTTATAGAAAATGAGAGAATTTTGAGCAGGGAAAAATAATAATTTAAAAAATGAGCGCGTAGTCTCTCCACAGCAAGCCGCCATTAAGTTATTGTATTCGGATCCAGTACTTTGCTACCAATACAGGGTACAGGAAGACCAACAGGTAAGACAAGATCAGATAACTTTATTTCAACAGGGTGGCCCATTCAGCATTCTCTAGTTCACATCCCCATAATGCCTTGAGTCTTTGGGGGGTAACCAATCAAAAATTTGTCCCAAATTGAAAGGTTTCTTAATTAAATTTATGCTATACCTGCTTTTATCTGTACAATAGCGATTATCAGTTTATTCCAAGTTATTTTTGCGTGTACAGATCATCGAATTCATTAAAAACAATGGCTATCAGGTGATAAGGAGGCGGCATTCTCTGATGTAATTAAGTTCGGTACATGGAAAGTTCGACGTTTGCCCTAAGCCTAATTTGTCTTAAGAAGAAAAAATGCAATAAAATAATTGGAAAATTTAAATATGAAACTAACCAAAAAATACTGCGTCAAGCATGCGCAGTAAGAAATACGGGCTGTGGGTACGAGATTGAAAAGGCTCACAAGTGGTTTTCTTGAAAACACGCCTGTGCCATACTATACAGTAAATTTGAGAGAACCAATTTGGCCCCAGAGAGCCATTTGTCTTTTTCAAAGTAGTGCTATTTTATCCAGGCTAGGGCCAAAATAGAACAATGCCATTTTGGCCCCACAGAAGCCATTTTGGTATGGGTCTATCAGTACTGTTTTGGCCCCCTCAACTAGGCCAAATCAGGGGGAAAATCCATATGAGGGGCTAAAACAGTCCCAAAATCAGAGCTAAAAAATGGCCCTATCTACCAGTAGTGCCAAAGTAGCACTACTTTAAGGAGGCCACTGTAGGGCCAACACCGCCCTATCCAATTTACTGTGTATATATTCAAGTCTAAAATTATACTAAATATACATGACTATGGACTCTATTTGTGCAATAATATTTACAATTTTCTATACTGATATTTAGAAACTTATAACAACTAGCAGCAAACTAGTTTAAGCGATGTCGATGTGTCCAATACGAGCCATGTTCATTATTGTTCACTAAATGCTAAACGACTCTTAATTATTTTATGGCTGTACACAGCCCTAACCCGAATCTTTTTTTTTTTTTTTTTTTTTTTTTTTTCACATGAATGTTACAAGTACATAGATAAATAGATAGAACTTCATTAAAGTGTCAGTATACTTTAGCATGATAACGCACTAATGGGTGACACAACATAAATGAATACATAAACGTTAAAGCTAATTAACAAATAGTATATACTCTTTTACTCCGACGAAGGACTAGCGTCCGAAACGTCAGTAAGTTTTTTTCATCTTTTCACGGTGTATAATTTACCCTTAACAAATAATAGTAGTACTATCAGTCATTTGATTAACATCTTGACCTTCCACCTTTTGACCGTTGACTTTTGTAGGTTTTAGAAAGAAGTTGGTGCCAACTTACCCCACTTTTACTGAACTATGGGAATCCATTACATGGATATTTGAACTAGTATGTTCCAAGATCTGGAGCTCACATAAGAGTGCTCCATGCCACTTCAGCGTTCAACCTCTGACTTTTAGTTTTAAGTCACGCATGATATTCATCTGCACTGACAGTCTAGATGGCTGAATTGCAACAGTTTGATGCAGTAATCAATGCGATAGACGAAGAGGCCATAGTTTTTGTGTTTCCTTGATTTTCAGTTCGTGGCCAAACACGGCACCATCCGACCTGCACCTGTGTGTAAGGTTTAGGAGTACGAATGGACAACGAAACTGACCATCGATCACGTCAAATCGACCGCCAACTCCTTAGCTCCTTTTTCAAGGTACCCACACGTACCCACGATGTATCATAGAAAGCACATCCGCCAACCGACCATCGTCTTTCTTACAGCACAGTCACCTAGTGTGGTTGGTCGCCGCTTTTTGACCATTCAATATAATCATATGGGCAGCACAAACACCACGAAAAGGGCAAACGATACCAAGTGGACAGTATTGCGGATTTTGTTTGCTTTTGCCTTTGTCACTCCTTCTGCGTCTGTTTTAACAAAGGGTTGCGTGACATTCAGAGTCACGCTGTGTTCTGCTAAAAGAAACGTCTCACGAAAGACCTTGCATCTGTACGTTCCACGATCAAATACCCCAGGTGACACAAGCGTGAGCATACCGTTAGTTCCGTTGATTTTGACCAATGAGGACTCCAAATGAATAGAGTAGTCTTTATAAACCAAGGTGGCAATTTTGGTTGAATCGTTATACCACTCTAGTCTAGTGTTCTCGGTATCTGTGTTCAGTGGTAGGTTATAGGGGCACTCCAAGTCGATACTTTTTCCCTGGCAAGCTGTTATCGTATTATTGCACTTTTTCACAATAATAACGACATAATGTCGTTTTGGGGTGACCCCTTTTACTCCATACAAGAAACAGGTATACTGCTGGCCATTCATGTCCTTGCTTGTATACTCAATCTTCAGCGATCCTTGCAATCCTCCTTGTATGTTAGGGTACTTGATGTTTTGATAGGTCACAGTCATATGGGGCCCAAACGCAACCAGTCGCGTTCCATTCTGTTTCCAAACGATCTCTGAAGGGTGCAAGGTCAACACGTTTAGCAAGTCACACTCGATGATTGCAGCATCACCTTCGCATACGGTTTTCTCGCAGCCCACAGCTCTAACGGTCATCAATTTATGGATCTTGGTGTTTGACTGACAATCGTAGATTCCACTCAGATTTTGCGCAAACGATGAAATTGTCAGAGATCCGTTAGAGAAAACTTTTGTAACGCCTTTGAATTTCAAGAGAATGTTTGGCGAAAGGAAAGCCCCTTTCTCCGAGCGGTCGCCGAGATTCTGCCATTTACTAGCATTTTTATGTTCTTTGTACTTCCAAACGACAAAGGCATGTTTGCCTGAAAGGCCTTGCACTTGGCATGACGGTAACAGAAAGAACTTGTTTCTGCAAGCTGACATGACAGTGGGTTCGAGACTGAAGACATGCAGACATATCAGTGAACATACGAGCAACAGCAACACGATATCCATCTTAAATCTGGTTGGAGAAATTGCACAGTTCTTAGAAATCGTTATGAGTGTAAGTACAAAGCATTAGAAATGATTCAATTTTGAGAAAATACGTACACAGACTTAAATATGGGGGGAAAGGTATAAAATTAAAAATTCATTGAAAGAATAGGAAAAAAGGAATGTTCAAACATAAGGAATAAAAAACCTAGGCTCTTTGAGCCATCACATTTGAATGAAAACTGGACGTCATAGAAACTTAAACGAAAAATCGAAGAAAATTATCAGGAAAATAAATCTACATATTAGGAACTTAAAATATGTACAGAAAAGAAATGAATTCCGAGAAACTACCATGCCATTTTATCGTCAAACCGCACGTACGTGTCAAAAGGTCATCCATATATCCATATATAATAAATACTAAACTGCTCAATAATGTAGAATATCAAACTCGTTCTTATCATTATTCTATCCGATAAGTACAGGATTTAAGTCGCGTTCCATACTAATTGTGTTATTTTCGCTTGAATTAGTTCAGTCATTTTTTGTGACAACACAGCTGCTGTGATAAACTTGTCACTTTTCGTTGAATGAGGTCTAACGACTCGGCTTCCAAGAAATGAAGGAAGTCATAACAATAAACGTGTTTTTAAAATAGGAACATGTAATTCATGGATTTTAAGCACATTCGATTGCACATTTAGCTCTAGAATTTTTTAACACGAATCCAGCGGCATTTTTTTTTTTACCCTTGACTCATGATCTTTTGTTCGTATTGTTGACAAAATTTCCTCTCGCTTCCCTACTAAGGGATTAACGAGGCTTTAAAATTATTCATAAAACGGTTTTAAGCCTTTAGTATATAATGTCATACCCTGCGAGCAGAGTCTCCTTTTAACTCCTCTACGCCCGTAGAGGAGTTAAAAGGAGACTCTGCTCGCAGGGTAATAATGTCAGTGCGAATCACTTCAAATTCCTAACACTGTTGACATAATTTACCCTCACTTCCCTACTAGGGGAAAAATTGCTTCAAAATAAACATGTTTATAATATAATGCGTGAAGAAAATGTTTTTCAAAGAACGTCAAAACATGAATCCAATGTGATTTTAGAGTCTTGATTTATAATAAGGTTCAAGGTTTAGTACAAATTTGGAAGCGAATTGATTTGAAACGCAATTCCAATACAAACGAGGTGAAAGTGAAAGTATGTTACGCTGTTAAAATATACTGTAAAAAATCTAAGATTATGCTCACCCTAGATATAAAGACGACTGAATCATTCCAGTTTTAGTAAGCTCAATGTGAATTGAACCCCTCTGCACTTGGTCGCAAGATTAATTTAGCAAAAATCAAAATCATTTGAGAAATACTCTATAGACCTCGCGGATTCTCTCAACCGACGAAGTACGTCACGATCTTTTTTTGGGAATTTAAAGCGGAAGCGTTTGATGTTTTTGATTTTAAATAGACATTTTATTACATAACATCGTTTCTTTTTTTTTTGTTCCTTCCTTCCTTGCTTCCTTGCTTGCTTGCTTGCTTGCTTGCTTGCTTGCTTGCTTGCTTGCTTGCTTGCTTGCTTGCTTGCTTGCTTGCTTGCTTGCTTGCTTGCTTGCTTGCTTGCTTGCTTCCTTCCTTCCTTCCTTCCTTCCTTCCTTCCTTCCTTATTTAACTATCAGTTCCTTCTTTCTTGCAGTTCTTAATTTTCTACTCTCTAGCTGTACCTATAAACGTCTTCTTTAGTCACTAAAATAAACAAAGGATGTCTCGAATATGAAACTTAACTGTTGAAATATTCAATTATTAATGCTGGAACTGTTGCGCATTTTCACCGATCACAGCATATAAGAAAAAATAGGCGCTCAATAAGCGCGCATGTAGCTACTGCCATGAGAAATAATTGTTATATAGAAAAGGAATAGAAGTTGGTAGCTGACTATCAGAGATAATATTGAAGGATATATAAGTAATTGAAATAAGCGATGTTGCTGAAATACACATAAATGTTGAAAGTAAAGGTTTATAAAGGTTTAATGTTGATATTGATTTTATGAATTTTATGGCTTAAATTAACATTGGTAATGGGAAATGTATGTTTTGTTTTATGTGTTTGTTGTAAGATATTATTATTTCGATAGGAGAACAACAACTTTATTTCAAAGGTAAAAATACAACAGTGTAAAATACTATAATTTGGTATAAGGCTGCGTTCATAATGTATGGCAGAGGGTGGGCAGGTGAAATCTTTAAATGACAAAAAAATTCCTAAGACCCCCTATCCCCCCGGTCAATCTATCGTAGCTTCTTCTAAAAATTTTGCATCCCCCCCCCCCCCACCCCTCCAATTCTCTGAAAAATGTTTTTCCACCCCCCCCCCTTCCCATTTCACTGGTAAAAATTTTTCCGATCCCCCCTAAATTTAACCTTCCCTCACCCCCCTCTGCCATACATTATGAACGCAGCCTAAATACACCTTTTGCTGTTCATTAACCGCAAAGGAATATTCATTGAAGCGAACAAGCATTGTCATTAGAGCGAACAGGCATACAATAAGGCGAACGGAGTCTCAAGAGTGCGATGGAACGTTCATTAAGAAATTTAGCATTGAATTTGACAATCATGAATATGTTTGCGAGGGTTAATTAACGTTTTCAAACTTTCATTAACGTTTTGGTGCAGACAATAAACCACAACACGCATTCAATACAGTGTTTTGGACATAATACTATACTATATACATAATACTATCAATCCCAGTGTGGAGTTGAATTACCCTCCGAAGAGGCTCAATTATCCTCCAAAGAGGCTGATATATTTTATCTGCAGATTGACTGCTGAGGTCAGCCATGTTTGTTTCCGCTCTCTTGTTAGATGAATGATCTCGGCGTGAACATCGGCCTAAAATTTGAATAACACCTTCAATTCATTTTACCGAATAGAAATACCAAATGAAAGCTGTGATAAATAATATTGATGAAAACACTTTACTTACTTGTCTTAAATAATCTACACTATACTATCGACCAAGCAACTACGAGGTTCCATTTGTCGTCATCTCTTCGTGTCGCATCGCTTACTCTTCGGTAAGAGGGAGATTATATTATTTAAGCCGTGATTGGTTCCGAAGTTTATCTATATTGTTACGGACTTACTTACACAACTCGATGACATAGTGGCTCCCCCTCCTTTTTAACTTATAAGAACTGCGTTAGTTAAAGATATAAAACAAGAAATTATAGGTTTAGAAAGAAGAAATTTCGGAATCAAATAAAGTTAGTTTTCGTAAAAACTGAGCAACAAATTGAAAGTCTGTCCAAACATTTACTTAATTAGTGTAAATAAGTTTTTGGTTTCTTTTAAAATAGCCTTGAATCATTGATAGTACGCTAAACAAGAAATCAAAGGAAGGATCATAGTATTATTCAAGTCAAATTGTTTTACCTGTTTGCCCGTGTTCATAGAACGAAACGCTTGGGTTCAGCTTCTGCGAATTCGACAGACAAGAGACAAACGATAATTTCGTCTGTGGAAAAAACGTTAAAAACTTTCAGATTAATATATCCTAATTTGCGTCGAAGTTTTGCACATCAAATACGGCAGAGTAAATTTTATTTTTCTGAATAAAGGGCAGCCTTTTATATAGATCATGAAGGGGGTTACCCCTGGGGTTTTTCCCTTGGGTTTTCTAGAAAATGCTAATTGGCAAAACGTAGTTTTTATTGGAAAAACGGGAATTTCTAAAATGGTAATTAAGCCGTAAAAATAAACCATTATGTAATTATACATTTTGAATAAAGAAGAATGGCCATTTTCGTATTCTTGGGTTTTTTATCACAATAATTATAATTTTAGAGTAGTGGTTGGAGAATTATATTTCTATTTGGATTTCAATAAAGCGTCTTAAACATCGAAACCACTCATTTCGTCTCAGTTAAATTAAGTCCATAGTCCATTTCTATTTATACGTCATGTCTTTGTCGTGCTTGCCTTCTTGTCGACGATATAAGTCGTAACAAAAAATTCCCGCCAAAAAAAACCTCTGTTTTGACTAGGAATTTTTATTATCCTGGGAAATATCTTATATATTTACTTTCATTTTTAAGCGGGTTTTTTTTCAGGGTCGGTTTTCTCGGTTTTCCTCCCTTCGTAGATCTACACGAGAGTTGAGAGAGATGTACGCCTATACTTAATGTAGTGGTAGTGAGTTTTACTCCGTAACAACATTCTTATTCGTTTAGTATTATATTTATTTATTTATTCTTTCTTTCTTTCAGTTTTATGGGTCGATTGTTTTTTGTTATATATATATATTTTTTTAATTCCTTTTAAAAAATGTTTTGATTCAATTTTTTTTTTCGATTGGAATTTTTCCAGGCAAACTAAGCGTTACATGCACTCATTACAGGCACGCGTTACAAGCGCAAGAAAGTCAAAATAAAATGCAAATTTTTCTATCATTTGTCTGGCCTGGCGTTTTTCAAAGCGTTGCATGTAGCATTACAAGTCGTTACATGCGTACGTTGGGAGCAGGTTGTTATTTATTGTTAAAACTTAAAACGCAGCATTTTTCCAAGTTCATACCTTGTCTTTTCCTTTTTTCTTTTCTTTCCTTTTCTTTCGTCTCATTTCATTTCGTTTCCTATCCATCATCGCATCAGGAAAAGAAAAGCAAAGCAAAGCAGAGGAGAGGAGAGGAGAGGTTTTTGAGGTTTGAAATAGCTTTATTGGCATGACCTACAATTTACAGGTATTGCTAAAGCATTGAACATTAACAGGGATTTTTTTTGTTTGTTATATTTTACAAACACATTGTAATAAGAAAAATATCTATATATCTATATCTACACATATCTATATGTAAAGTAACATATTTAAAAAAATAGGTATGAGTATTACAAATATACTAAAATCTTAATTGAATGGTAATAATAATCAAACATAAATTTATCAAAAGTAATCATTAATACATTACATCAATTATTATGATTCATTCCTAAGAATGAAGCATTCGCATATAAACTTAGAAAAATAAAAAATAACCTTGTCATTGGTAGAGATCATTAAGTTACGAATTATGTTAAGATCTTTAAAATTGTCAACAGATATTTCAGGTCCTATCACATCAAAAAATCGTCGGCGAATTTGATTATAAAGAGGACAGTTACACAACATATATATTTCTGTTTCAACTTCATTGTTCGTACAGAATAAACAGATACGTTGATCGTTTGATATATTTTGATTGTTGTATCTGCCTGTTTCGATAGCTAATTTATGATTACTAATTCTAAATTGGTGAACTGCCTTCTTTGCTCAAAATTTTGAATTCTATCCAGATAAATTTCATATTCATAAAATTCCTTAAACGTATTATAAAAGCATAATTTTCTTGAATTGTTTACGAGTTTTTTCCAATGATTGAAGTAAAATTCCTGCATTTTTACATAATACTTGTCCAAATTAGAATTAGAGATGACATCTGTAAGTTCATTTTCTATGTTATAAAAAGATAACATTTGTAAAAGGTTTGTATAATAGCAAGATTTATTTTCTGCATGTAAAGACTAGGAAATAAGTAAAGCTTGTTTTGATAGAGAATTATCAGGTAAACATAAAAGATGATTAAAGTATTTTAAAGAAAGTTTGTCAATAAATGTTATCAAAGGAAAACGTCCAAGTTCAGCACGTGATGCAATATTCGAAGCCTTATTACTTACGCCAAGATAATATTTACAAAAACGTAGTTGAACTTTTTCAATCGGATTTTTATCCCATTTTTCAAAGTCGTGCTTTTGATATACACTCCAAATCTCGCATGCATAAGTTAAGATTGGTCTAATTACACCTTTTGCTGTTCATTAACAGAAAATGTACATTCATTTGTGCCAATAGTTGTATCAATAACGTGTAATGTACTTTCATCAACACCACAAGTAACATCATTAGCGCGGATCAACTTTTAATAACGACAATTGAATATGCGTGTACATTCATAGGCATCAATGGACAATCAATAGCGCGTTTGTACATTCATATGCGCGGAATGTATTTTCTTGTGCGCGAAATTCAACTTCAATAACACCAAATGACAAACAATTGCATTTATGGACAATCATTTACCCAAAAGTGAAAATTCATTAGTGCTATTAGCATAATCATTGACAATCTATAACGCGCTTGGACAATCATGAGGGTCAACGTTATATTCTATAGCGTGGTTCGACAAACACTTGCATGATTCGAATAAACAATAAGAGAAATAAAACAATCATTAGCGGGTTTTTTTTAATCACTTTAATACATATAAAAAACTCAGGAAACTGCCTCCATAATAGCGGCTGCGTAGGAGAATAGCAATTAGCTCACTTAAAGCAGCAATTAAAGCCGACATCAGCCGTCCAGAGATCCAACAACATACGAATTATTGGGCTGAGGCAAGACGACAAGGGATTGCTCTAGGTCTCTACAGAAAGCAGTTGCTAATGGAAGGGTTCCAGAGAAATGTGGCAACCATCCCTATCGCTAAATGTGATCAGTGGTTCAGATATATGCAAACGTATTTGCCACGATGTGTAAATGGCGAAGAAATTGAAGGCTAAAATAGTTTTTTAAAAAATCGCTAATGATTGTTTTATTTCTTTTATTGTTCATTCGAATCATGCAAATGTTTGTCGAACCACGCTATAGAATATAACGTTGACCCTCATGATTGTCCAAGCGCGTTATAGATTGTCAATGATTATGCTAATAGCACTAATGAATTTTCACTTTTGGGTAAATGTTTGTCCATAAATGCAATTGTTTGTCATTTGGTGTTATTGAAGTTGAATTTCGCGCACAAGAAAATACATTCCGCGCATATGAATGTACAAACGCGCTATTGATTGTCCATTGATGCCTATGAATGTACACGCATATTCAATTGTCGTTATTGAAAGTTGATCCGCGCTAATGATGTTACTTGTGGTGTTGATGAAAGTACATTACACGTTATTGATACAACTATTGGCACAAATGAATGTACATTTCCTGTTAATGAACGGCAAAAGGTGTAGTGAATCAAATAGTTTACAAGCTAATTTTGGTTTCAAACGCCTAAAATCAATTTTATTTGTGATTTTATAAAATGCATGTAGAGCTTTTCCTTTTGATTTAGTTTGGTGACAGGAAAAATTACCAGTAGAACTTATTCGAACGCCTAAATAAGTAAATTCCTTAACAATTTCTAGGCTGTTACCATTTAAGATGAAATGTGATTGTTTTATCCTGTCCGTTTCTTTTTTACAGAAGATCATTATTTTTGATTTTTTTTCGTTTACTGACATTTGCCATTTCGTGCAAAAATTATTAACAAGATTAACACAGTTCTGTAAACCAACTTGCGATTTTGATAAAAGAACAAGATCGTCAGCATATAAAAGGGAGGTGAGTTTTTGGCCATTTGGAAGAATATAAAAATCGGTGTTATTACTATTTTCTAATGACATTGAGAGCTCATTTAAAAATAGGTTAAATAACAAGGGACTAAGGATACAACCTTGTCGTACGCCCCGTGAATACTGAAAAGACTTAGTTCGCTTTGAGCCTATCTTTACGAAGCACGATGACTTAGAATATAAATCTTTGATTAAGTTGTAGAAATTACCATTAATATTGTATTGTAATAATCTAAGTAATAATCCTTCATGCCATATAGAATCGAAAGCTTTCTTAAAGTCAATGAAACAGGCATAAATTCTTCCTTTCTTTTTGTTAATAACTTGTTGATCGATTAAAGAACGCAAAGTAAAAATATGATCTGAAGTTCGGAAGTTTGGCATAAAGCCAATTTGAGAATTGTGCAAAATATTGTTCTGTTGCGTAAAATTTAGTAGTCTTTGATTTAGAATGACGGAAAAGAATTTTCCCAAACAACTCGAAACACAAATTCCTCTATAATTACTTGTATCAGTTCTATCGCCACTTTTGAAAATGGGGGTTAGAGAACCAACACACCACGAATCTGGATAAATTCCAGATCGCAAAATCAAATTAAAAAGTTTATTATAAACCGGAAGCATAACGTGAAAGCTATGCCGAATCATTTCGTTTCGTATTTTATCAGATGCAGCAGCTTTGTTGTTTTTAAGTAATTTAATAGCAGATTCGATTTCTGAATTTTGAATGGGACAATTAAGATCTTGGTTGATTGCCTGATCATTCTCTTGCTCCATATGTTGTAAAGACTCGACTAAAGAATCCTGTAATGAAGAATTTTGCTTCCTAGAATGGAGTGAAGTGAAATGATTTATCCATTGCTGCTCGGTAATTGGAGGAATGTTTTCTTCTTTATACTCCTCATTCGCAGAATTTAAAATTTTCCAAAATTCGTCATTATCAGAGTTATTTTTCCAATGATGATAATTGTGTTTCGTGAAATTCCTTTTTCTTTGATTTCAATAGTTCTTTAAAGGATTTTAAATGCTGATGATATTGCTCTCTCAGATTGATATTTAGAGGATCAGCATGTTTTTTTTTTTGAAAGTTTGCGGAGTTCTTTCCTAGCTTTTCTACAATCAAAATCAAACCATTTTTTGTTACAAATCATTTTTGTTTTACGTTTAGTTTTGATTATTTTCAGTTTTAGAGATAAGGCAGCAGCCTTATTAAAAATACTTTGAACACACTCCACCGCTTGATTAATACACTCTTTGTTAGACAACGGAAAATCTGTCAACAAAAACTTTTGTATCAAACATTTCACAGAAGGTGAAGACATCGCTTGTTGAAATGGCTCAATTGAGTTACTCGACCAAACATATTGAGGAGACAACTTTTGAAGAGTTTCAGTAATGTTGTTATCTTGGAATGGAATCGAAGTTTCGAAATTAAACCAAGCACAAATTGGACTATGATCGGAAATAAAATTTGGCTTATCAACAATGAAATACTTAACATTTTGAAATAGATGTTGATCTACGATAATGTAATCAACAGTACTTACACCATTTCTACCATGATAAGTAATTTTTCCTAAAGAATCTCCTAAAGTTCTTCCATTAAGAATGCGTAAATCAAAAATTTTACAAATATTAAGTAATGTTTTTCCGTGATTATTAATGTTGCCATTAATGGAGAGGAGAGGAGAGAGAAGAAACCAACGAAAAAATACAACAACTTTCATAGAATATTATCACTAGTTTCTATACATTTTTATTTCTTTGTTTAGTTTATATTTTTACATTCCGTATTGATTTAGAGCTTAAATTTATGACCATACAGATTTTTTTAAATGTGTTTATATATTAGCTACGTTGTGTCATTTCCGGTCCGATGTTTTATCTGAAATAGATAGAAACTTCTTTTTTAATCTTTACTTTTAAAATGATGATTTCCAATTTTAAATATCAAATCTCTTTATTATCCATAGACCCACCAACCCATCCATCCATCTTTTCATTCACTTTTATTGGCTAACACTGAAACCAGCCACAGAGGCAGTTCAGATAAAAAATGTTTTTATCACTGAAAGCAGATTTCTAGATAAGTTTTCACTCAGTTTATTTAATTTGAGACGCCATTTTTTACCATTTTCCCGCCTTTTATGGGTTTCCTGTGGTATTGGCGCGAGACACCCGTTAACAGTCACCCTCCTTTTAAAAATTCCGGATGGCCGTCACTATGGCGGTTGCGGTTTTGGACAGTTTTGCTTAGATAAAACAAGAAATCATTGTAGCTACGTCACATTACATAATGATGATGATGATGCTAATAATGATGGTGATTGTGATGATGATGGTGATGATGATGATGGTGATGGTGATGATGATGATGGTGGTGGTGATGATGATGGTGATGATGATGATGGTGGTGATGGTAATGGTGATTGTGATGATGGTGATGATGATGATGGTGGTAATGGTGATGATGATGGTGATGATGATGGTGGTGATGATGATGATGATGATTTATTGACTTGTAAAGCGAATGATGATTTATAAAACAAATTCAAACTTACGATTCATGGTTTGCACAAGAGCAACCTCTGTTTAAGGTATGCAAGCTTTTGAGAGTAGCTTATTCACGTTAGTTGCAGCATACTCGATGAGATTCTTGAAGGAGCTCAGAAGGAATATTTGACTTGAAGACCCGGTGATAATTTGAAGTTCATTAGGATCAACGTCATTACCAATACCTATGGCAAGCATCTTGCAGCCCATACCCTTAAAACCAAACATAATGTTAAACCTATAAAGAACAAGCACTACTATTGGTAGAATTACACCAATAGCATCTTGCAGCCCATACCCTGGAAAACAAACACAATGCTAAACCTATAAAGAACAAGCACTACTATTGGTAGAATTACACCAATAGTATCTTGCAGCCTATACCCTGGAAAACAAACACAATGTTAAAGCTATAAAGAACAAGCACTACTATTGGTAGAATTACACCAATAGCATCTTGCAGCCTATACCCTGGAAAACAAACACAGTGCTAAACCTATAAAGAACGAGCACTGCCATTGGTAGATCTCAGTCTTCAAACTTACCCTGAGTTCGGCAGAAGGTGCCGGGAGTCTGTTTAGCCCGTTCCAAGACTGACCATCAGTCATGACGATTACGGTTTTAGGAACTCCTGGTCTCTGAGAAAGCTTGATGATTTTATCTCGCGCACAATTGAGTGCATTGTCGGTCAGGGTTGATCCAGCAGTGTACTGAATGTTGTTTATTACCTATAAAAAGTAATGATCTTTGAATACTTATGTGGGAACTGGGCTTTCTTTTCTCAAGTCATTCAACATGGCATCCGTCAGGTCATCCAACATGGCCTCCCTCAAGTCATCCAACATGTCCTCCCTCAAGTCATCCAACATGACCTCCCTCAAGTCATCCAAAATGGCCTCCCTCAAGTCATTCAACATGACCTCCCTCAAGTCATCCAAAATGGCCTCCCTCAAGTCATCCAACATGGCCTCCCTCAAGTCATCCAACATGGCGTCCCTCAAGTCATCCAACATGGCATCCGTCAAGTCATATATCAATACTTACATCTCTCATCTGTGATAGTGACATGCTACCACTGTCCATCCAGGTCAAGTCCACGTAGCATTTCTCGTTAAAGGTAACTATTCCAAGCCTTGATTTTCCAGCAGAAAAGTCGTAAGCGTTCAAAAACTTTTGGAGAAATTCCAGAACAAGTTTGAAGTTATCCTGGCCAACACTACCAGACACATCAACCACCAAGATCACATCAGACACAGTGGTGCATTCTAGAAAGGTAACAGATATTCTACGTTACTTTTGTGATAAAGAATAAACGTTCCTCGTAATACATACTGTTTTTGCCCTTTTCAACTCTAGACCGAAAACAAAAATGTGTACTCAATTAGTGCGAAATCGCTAGAACAACAGACACTTAAATAAATAAATATATTTACATTATTTATAGTCTCTAAATTTTTAACTGGCTCTAAAAAAAGAAAGCTTTTTAGCCAATTAAAGCACGCCCTGACGAAAATCTATTACATTATAAAACTCTGATTCTTAGAGTTTGTACCAACCCCAGAAATTTTAGGAAAATGCTTTTCCAATTGTATTATTATTTTTCTAAGCAAATTAACTGACCTTTAGCGGCTTAATTATCTCGTTTAGCTGTTTCAGCTAAGTTATTAGGGAGTTTAAGATAGGGCAGCTACGGTAGACTACTACGGTTGAACGCGGTTCGTGATCTGGGACGAGTTTCAATGCGCATGGATGAAAATTCATGCATGCAGTGGCTGGCCGTGAATCCGGTATCATTTTGGCTTCCTATTTCAGCCATGGCTTCGCCGAATGCAGAAAATGAAAACTGGTGAGTGTTTATCATAAGTTTTTTGCAAATGCGTACGTATATCAGGTTAAATTTATGAGAATGTATTGTATAGCTTGCTACAATTTAACACGCTGTAATATCGCAATTTTTTAGTTCCACAAGTCCATGCAATGTTCCACGTGTGGAGTCGGATGTCACCGGTTCTCTTCGCAATAAGTAAGTAAAAACAATCAAAACTACTTTGTAATTCTTTCACAAGAGTTAATGCAGAGAGAGAATAAAGTCCATTAAAATGTTTTTCTTAGTTGGGGTTGATTGTCACATCACCTTATTTTAATTGCAACAAGCGTTCGCTCTAAAATATTTTTATATTTGTACTTTCAATCCCACGACACCTAGGAAACGAAGTAGGAAAATAATGTACTATTATTATTGTTATTGTTATTATAGTTATTACTATTATTATTATTATTGTCATCATTATTGTTGTTTGAATGCAATTAGTTTAAAACCATGAAATATTTTGCTGGACTAACAACAACTAATTTGCATCTAACATGGAATAAACCAACCATGCACTTGCGACATCCTCACTGGAAAAAAAAACTTATGTTGATAAACTTTTTCATTTCCTTCTTGTGTCGTTCTTTCTGTTCCTAATTTTATCATTCTATGCAGGAAATTTTGTATTTGCGGCTCAATAAAGTTTTGTCTTTCTTGGCACTAATCAATTATGAGCGATATATTGAGAGAGGTGCTTTGCTAGAGTATTTTCCTTATATCCGTGAGACACTTTTTACGAAATTGCACTAATTAGTTCTCGCTAGTCTTTGTTCAGTAAAAAAAATTGCACTAAATTAAATTTGCGATTTTGTCAGCAAACTATTACACAGATGTAATGGAAGCCCTTTCTCTATTTCATGGGTACAATCTATTTGCACTTAATCATTCGCTTATTATAACTTGGTATTCAATTATGTTTAGGGCATGAAAAAAAATTTATTTCTTTTTTTATTTCATTTACAGTGGAACATTTAGATGGACAGAGGAACGAGATAGACTTCTTCTACGACAAATAGTATCCCTCGAGCCTTTTGCCTACAAAGCTGGGACTAAAGAAGCAGGTCTTAGGTGGACAGAAGTAGCAGAACGGATCAACTGCTATGCTCATTTCTCAAGTCAACCTAGAGATCAACGCAGTGTGAGGGAACGTTTCAACAAATTGTTGGCAGACTTCAAGAAAAAAAGCAGGAATGAAGAGTCTGCAAGTGGCATTGCTCCTGATGACCAAACAGAAAATGAGATGATATTGGAAGAAATAGTCGAAAAAATGAAATCTCCGCTGATCCAAGTTGCAAGGGATGAAAAAAATCAGGAAAAAAAGAGACAAAATGCCATATTCATTAGGAACAATGCAATGGAAACATGGTCTAAAACAAGAAAGAGTGGTAGTGAAGGTTGTTATTCGGGTTCAGAGGGGAACGGCCAAGTAGAGCAGGCGTTGACCAAAAGACGTAAAACAAGAAAAGGAGGGTCAGAAGCACTGCAGTACTTGGCTGAAAAAACAGAAGTAGAAACCGCTCTGCGAAAGCAAGATCTTGAATTACGCAGAGAAGAAATGCGTCTTCAAGCAGAACAGCAAAAGGAACATTACAAATTGCAACAGCAACAGATGCAACTTATGGCTGACATTGTCAAAAGACTAGCAAAATAAGTTTTTGCCTTTTAAACCACTCGGTTCTTGTTTGGATTTGTATGTTAAATTACATTACTTAATGTAATGTGAAACGCACTTTAATAATACTTTCCACTAGCTAGTGTTTTTGTTCTATTAGAAATGCTTTTATCGATATCGTACAGTATATCAGTCACAAAACAAAACTAAAGTATGAGAAACCAAGATGCGTGTGTTACGTATGTAAGCTATTTATTCAAAACTGCATTATTCAACTTATAGAAATAATATTATTGTGAATATATATTGAATAATTTTAAGTATTTGTAAATATTTATTACTGATCAAAGTGTAAAACCTGGTTTACCCGAGCAACGCAAATACACAAACAAACGAAAGGACTGGCTTGCGTTGTAGTATTGCGTTTGCGTTTTCACCGGTACGGTTCACACGTTAAAAATGAAAGAATGGAAACCTTTCCATTTTCTTGCGTTTGCGTTTGCACTTGCGTTGCTCGTGTGAACCAGGCTTAATAGTCAATTGGACCAGGTTATAGTAACTATTATTATAATATAACAATTATTAATGTAATTATGAAGATGTATTACCAGAAGGCTTAATAAACCCAAGAAAATAGATGTAACCGATGGAATTTCAATTGGGGTATACTAAAATGTATCAAATTAAATAAGATCTATTTCAGGGGTGTAATGACCTACTTTATTCTATTAAAAACAACAACAAACAAACAGAAGAGCGTTGCAATATTTCCAACAGGATATTATGCGCTTTATGCTAAATAGTCAGCTAATGTTGGAGGCTCAACTTGAAATGACTCAGAGGTTGTATTACCATACAAACAAGTGAGCATGTTTCTGAACAATGCACTTATTATGTACTGCTTTCCTACTGCACTTAATCCTATCTTTAAGTTTTTCTTATAGTCAATGAACTTGAAGTAGTTCGAGACATCGCGAAACAACCACTCCACGGAGACTCGGACTGAGCTCATAGCTTCATTGAAAGACCTCATATCAGGTGTTAGAACAGAAACATCTCCAACGCGATAGGGACACATCAAGTTGGGGCGGAGCGGGTAGGCTTGGTCACCGTATACACAGAGAACGTTCCCTGCTGGGTTAAAAGCTATTCTTTCAAGGGTTCCCAAGAGTCCCGAGTCTCTTAACGTCCCTGCATCATGTCGGCACCCTTCCACTGGACCGTAAAGATTGGCTATCAAACCATTTGGAAGTGCTAATGCTTGAAACTTTAGCGCGTGAACTCGTTTGTGTCCGTTGTATACTACGTTTTGGTGTAAGCCGGGTCTGCATATTGGACGGACAGTCCCATCAATGAAGCCAAAACAATTCGTTAGAGGAGCGCCTTTTCTTAATATGGCTTCTGAATATCGTTGAAAAGATGCTCTGGAGAGAAAAGGTTGATTCCAGGAGGATAAACGGAAACCATGAGTTTCATAAATCCAGTCAAGCACAGTGTTTGTTATCATGCTTATCTCGGGTATTGGACGAGCGAACGTAGGAATCATATCGTAATACCGACCAGGGTAGGCCAATCTCTTTAGCAGCATGCACAAGCCCTCTAATCCACTGCAGACAGTCCCTTGAGAACAAACGAAGCGTACAGGTAGCTGCAGATGGTTCCCTAACACTGGTATATCCTCTTTTGCGACTCTGAAGTTAGATTCGCACTCGCTAGAACTCAAGTCATCCAAGCAAAAGGAGTCGTATTTCCAGAATGGATAAGAAGGATTAGAGGGTTTATATTCTTCATATAAAATCAAGAACTCATCCTCTCTCAAAATACCATCAGCAAAAGCAATGACGATTGCATTTCTTATATCTTCAAACGACATTTCTGCTAGCCAACACTCGGATAGCACTCGGTTGCGAATCAAAATATATCATTTTTTGCGACCACTAAACCGTATACGGTATGCTCGATCCAGTATTCACCAGACGCGTTCAACCGTAATAGTCTACCGTAGCGGTCTTATCTTAAACTCTCTATTGTAGTAAGTAACACAGCGCTTACATAGAGCAGTCTTCGTATGACTGTGAAAAGCTCAGTGCCGTAAGCGTGACGTGCCGTGACCGTGATACTTTCTAGAATTTTAATTGGCTGATTTTTTTCTCGCGCAATATGATTGGTCTAACAGTGCCGTGATCTTGGCGTGACCGTGTCCGCACCGTGTTCCTGGTATTTACAGTCTTACGAAAACCGCACTAAAGGCCCGTTTTTGCAGCTATTTGAGGTGCGGTTTTTGTAGAGATTTTGGTCAAATTCAAGAATGGCAAGGAATAAACTTCCAGCTAAGTTGACTTTCAAGACAAACTTAAGGTAAATCATATTTTGATTAGTATTTCCCATGATTCTGTCAAAGAGAACCCATGAAATATGAATTCTTCATTCTTTAAATTGATTGTAAATGCTACTAGTTTAACTCATATAGGGGAATTCTAGTTTAATCAACACGAGAAATCTAACTACATTCGTACTTAGCGCCTGCTAGGAAAATTCTAACCAAAAATAGTCGACCCATAATCCCTTTCAGGGAACGCATCTGCTGGTTATATGAAGTTTTATTCCTGACACCAAGATTACCTAGACTAAAAAGGGAGCATAGACTAAATTTATGTTTTCAAAAAATTTCGCAAAAATCGCAGCAAAATTCGCATCTCAAATCAACCGAAAATACTAGCCCGTGCAAACGGGTTCTAAAAAAGTTCTATAACTGTAGAGAAATGAAGTATATAATATACAAGAACATGCGTCATAGGTAAATTATGAGCCTTGTATTACTATTACTGTTACTATTACTATTACTGTTACTGTTACTGTTGCTGTTGCTGTTGCTGTTGCTGTTGCTGTTGCTGTTGCTGTTGCTGTTGCTGTTGCTGTTGCTGTTGCTGTTGCTGTTGCTGTTGCTGTTACTATTGCTATTACTATTACTATTACTATTACGAGCATGTATACATGATACTCACGGGCTACTTCAACTTCTTCGACCTCTTCCTCTGGAGCAGCTGCTGGTGCTGAAGCACCAATGTTAGAAATCTGTACAAGACATTTTTAAAAAAGCATTTACAATCTAATTTCTTCGTCTGTCTCTTGTGTAATCACGGTGTGTAATCACAGCTTAGCCCCAGCCTAAATAGATGCCCTAAAGATAGCCCATATTTGTCTATGTTTTCCCATTTCAGACGCCACAAGTCATTCTCTTGAGAATAAGATTCTTTGTTTGAGCTGTAAACATATTCATGTGTCTTCTCATGCGCAACCATTAAACGCCATTAAACGCCTCATTCGCAGGGTGCAATGATTTCCCATTTCAGACCACGTGTAATTCTCTATGAACAAGATTCTTTGAGATGTATCCATATTCATGTGTCTTGTAATACCAACAAATAAATGATACTTTTGGGGATGACACGTGGTCTAGTATGGGAAAACATTGCACTAAGACGAATTAGGTCAATAGTCCCTTTCACAGTTCCCTGCGCCATCTTGAAAGGTAGCCGTGCCTTTGCATCGAAGCGAGACGAACGGTGACCTTGTTCGTCTCGCTTCGATGCAAAGGCTCGGCTACCTTTCAACATGGCGCAGGGAACTGTGAATGGGGACTATTGGAGGTAGAGCACGCACTCAATACCATTTACTGGAGCCAAGATAAATTCTGTTTTTAGTTGTTCTTTCTCACCTCGTACATAAAGGCTCTGAAATATCCACCCACACAGATTTCTCCATCTTCCTGGCTCACAATAGTTTTGTTATGTTTGATGACCCCGACACAATGATCTTCAGGATCAAGTGGATAGCTAAAACAAAAGAAACAAGCTACAGAATCCCATTTACTCCTTGATCAAAAAAACGTGTGCTTATTAGGAGCGTTTTGGTACGAAAAGAAATGGTGTTTTTTTCCGATTACTTACTCTTTTAAATAATCTGACAAAGGTCCTTTAGCCGAGAAACAAACGCCATAGTTCTCCAGAGCAAACCACGAGTTTCCCGCTTTAATAGCCGCTGCACGACAACGACAGGCCAAACTGAAACACAACGAAAAAGGATGAACGAATGACATAGTATGGGAGGGAGGGAGGGAGGGAGGGAGGGATGGATGGATGGTTGGATGGGTGGGTGGGTGGATGGATGGATGGATGGATGGATGGAATTGGACTGGGTTAGGATTGAATGAAAGGATAGAGAAAGCGAGATGGATGAAGGATGGATGAATGGGAAGGGATATGGAATAATTAACTCACTCGTATACATATCCATCAAAGTTGTCCCAGTCAATCTTTACGGGTGAATCAGCGCTCCTGTCATCAATGAGAGCTGTCATCGTCCGATGAAAATCAACTCTACATCCTCTCTTGATCCACCATGTTGGACATTGCTGGTAGGTGTACGCTATAAAATAGAAAACATGCTTATTAGCTACTATGGGATTAAGTGAAACATCTAGTTGCATTGCAGTGCATCGTTGGTCTGTTTAGGGAACTTTCTAATATGGCGTCTATTTTGTATCTAAAGCAGTCATAACATGCACCAAAACCACAGGTATCCCATGGAAAGAAGCACTGGGCTTTTCTCTTATCCCGACACCAAAACTAGAAGAATTTTTTCACATTGTTTAACCTTTTCATCTCAAAGATAATGAAAAATTAAAATGGTATATGAATTTTATTGTTTAAGAAAACATTTATCATGACGTATATTTAGCAATTATTTGCCGAAGGCGAAGTGAATATCGGGGAATGATTTACCGAGACGCGTGTCTTCGAGCGGCGAGGTAAATATTCTCCATATACGCTGAGCCTGAGGCGAATAATTGTTTTAGCATATACAAACTTGTGTACAGAGTAACTTATTTTTATATACAATAATTCAATAAAAACAAACAAACAAAACCTTTTAGTTTTTGTGACAAATTCACGCAAAACTTTTAGCAAAACTTTTAGGCCATACTTCGTTGCCTTTTTAGTATTGATAGGAATGGCATTTACTTTCATTTTTTCAATTTCCTCATCGGAAATTGTAGCAAAACGATTGCTAGCAGATGCCATTTTGTTGCCGACTCAATATTCCGAGATTCAGAGGTGAATATCGTACAATATTCACCTCCAATTAACGAATGAGCGCGCGCGTTCTCAGGAGGTACACAAGTTGGTATATGCTAATAAGCATTATCCTTCTATACTAAGTCCACGAGATCAAATCCGAATTTTAGAAACATTTTAAAAATGTCACCCAAACGAGCTTCTTCAACATTGAAGCTCGCGAATAATAGACCTTATTCGTGGTGTGACAATGTTTTCCCAATTCAGCGTGACAAACCTCTGGGGGAATGAAGAGTTATTTGTTTTGCAACTCGTCGGGATATCATCGTTATTCCTTTCATATCCTTTGGGATACTCATGAATTTTTCGAAGAGTAAAAACAAAAGAAAATGAATCCTCTGGAGGTTCGTCCCGCTGAATTGGGAAAACATTATCACACCACGAATAATTTCTATTGATAAAAACATATGATTATTAACACACTAAACCTTGGATATACTTACAGGAAACGTGGGGAATGACGAAGAGTTGTGCTGCACACAAACCTAGTACGGCGTAGGCCAACACTGAAACAAAAATTTGGTGAAATATTATTCTCTTAACTCATCAATAACCTTTTAATTTTTTTGCTAATTATCTAAATTCCTCGCGTTTTTCCAATTTTACTTGCAGCGTTTGAAAAGACACACCAATAGATCTTCTCAGCAAGGGTGTACTTTTTGCCCATTTCAGACCACGTGTCATAATTCCCTGGAACATCATTCCTTTGTTTAACGATTGCGCATGAGAAGTGTACAAATCAAGGCAAAGAATCTTATTCTCAAGAAAAGGTTGGGGTTCAGATTTTTAAAAATGCTTCCATGATAAAAGTATCGTTTTAACTTTACAAAAAAATCATCTTTACCAATGTAAATTTAAGAGTATTTTTTAAAATACGAAGAAAGTTTTAAACAGATTGAAAATGATGAAAAAATAGTATCGGCCCGATATTTTTGAAAAAACCTTTTTTCTTTGCAGATTGGCCTTCAGTTCACACGAATAAGCCACTTAAAAACTTTTCGAAAACGCAATGCGTGGACCAATTATTTTTTTCTTTCAAAACAAGGAATAAAACAATTTCTTTACAAATACGTGTGAAAGTGGTCTCATACTTACTATTGGACTTGGTCTTGACAAAATCGTTGAATGTCTTCTGTCCCTATCAAGTGACAACACAAGGTCTACCACCTTGTTTTATACCCATCCTCGCCTAGCTGGTCTCCATGGTGACTAAAGACCAAGTTTCTATGGACCAGAAGAATGTCATTAGGAGATGACATCAGATAATGGTGGATAATGAGTTGAGGAGTTGAAGAGTACTTATGAAAGATATCTAGTGTGTTCATCAAAAAAACTTGAAAAACTTATGTTTTCCAATTATGTTTAAATTTCTTCGTATTTCTTTACGCATATAAAAATCGTGCCTCTTTTTTCGTTCGTTCGTTACTCCCTTTCTTCGTTTGTTGTTCCCTTCCTTCCTCTTTTTTCTTTGATTTTTTCTTTCTCTTTTATTCCATCTTTCTTCTCTTTCTTTTTTTTTTTTTCCTACATTTTTTCTATATTTCTTTTTTTCTATCTTTCTTTCTTTCCTTTATGCATTTGCTTCCCTTTAGTTCTATTCCTCCCTCTCTTTTTATCTCTTCTCGCTGTCCTTTTTCATTGCTTTCTTCCAATTTTCCCCTATTTACCTTTTTCTCTATTACTTTCTTCGTTCTTTTGTTTTCCCTTTCCTTTCCTTTCCGTTTCGTTTTCTATCCCAGTATTTTCTCTTTAATAGAAATATTCTAAAACATAAAGAAAACATAAAGAAAAAATTTGAAGAATAACATTCTACTTTAAGCTAAATTCAAGTGCAACGAGTAAAGTCAAAACAGAGATAAAAAACCTCGTCGATGACATCAGTTAATTGCATTAACATGAACACAAATGGGACTTCAACAACACGTTAGAACTAAAACGACATAGTGAATGACTGTAGAAAGAGAGGAGAGAGCAGAATAGAAGACTTAGAACGAAGTGCATATCGCAGCGAGGACCGACAGCGCTGGTTGACGAAAGGAGAAATCGGTTTTCCAAAAATATCCAGATACGGTGTAGTCTGGGACTTCATAGCGATTAAACCCGATAAGTTTTAAAGCGAAAAGATCGAAATAAGCATTTTTTCAATTCTTATCTCGATAATCTTATCTCGATAATATGATTTTTGATAAATGATAATTTTTTGATCGATTCATTGTTTGTTTTATCAGCTCAGCAGTTGATTGATTCAAGTTAATTACCTAGCAATATTGAGTAGCTACTTAAAACTATACACGCGTTCAAGTGGGAATCGTTACATAAGAGAGTTTTAGATTGACTTCCTTTCTCCTTGCAAACGGCAAACGTGACTACGTTTTCATAGTTTTCCTCTACTTTACTTTACCTTTTGCAAACCTTCTCACCAAAGACAAATATTCTTTTGTTTTTCTACTACTTGGACTTTTTTGCGATTGTTTTTAAGCTATTTAAAATAATTTTCAAATGGTCAGCTGACGTTTCACGTTTGCCGTGAACGTAAATCTTAAACTCTCTATAGATAGAATTTTGCCTCCAAGCAGTTCCCATAATTATAAAGGAGAGCAATACATTTTTGTTTTGTTTTGTCCAATGAAAATGTTTTGTAATTTTATTTATCGTGCAACAAGAAATAAAAATTAATTTCACATCTTGAACGAGAAAATATGTACATATATATAAATTGTTAAATATATAAAGAGATTTTTTTACGCGGGGGTAAATTTTGTTTTACACAATTGAATTCTAGCCTTGCCCTAGGCCTGAGCTAGATCAGCCGAGAGGATGTTTCAGGGCTGGACCTGTGAGTTAGCCATGCCCTGAGTTATATCAGCCCAGAGGTTGTTTCAGGGTTAGATCTGTGAGTTAGCCGTGCCCTGACTTAGATCAGCCCAGAGGTTGTTTCAGGGTTTGATCTGTGAGTTAGCCGTGCCCTGACTTAGATCAGCCCAGAGGTTGTTTCAGGGTTCAATCTGTGAGTTAGCCATGCCCTGACTTAGATCAGCCCAGAGGTTGTTTCAGGGTTAGATCTGTGAGTTAGCCGTGCCCTGACTTAGATCAGCCCAGAGTTCTTGGCACTTTCATATTCATGCTAAACAGGATACAAAAAAGGGATCGCTGTACGAATGTCTCACGTGTTGCTAAGGGCAACAGATGATGTTCGCTGCCAAGGGAGACAGGTAATGAGTATAATAACAATCAAGATAAATAGAATGATAAGATACGCTAAAAATGCTTAAAGAAGACTCGCAAAACTTTATCTGATAGAACTCTTTCATTTCTTCTATTCACTGATCAACTAGGAACATATCTCTGATCGTTTCGTACACATGCTCTCTCTTTTCCATGTGGGAAGTGATTTGATTAAAAACTAAAATTCAGTTCGCATTTCTTATCTTATTTTCAATAAACTTTGACAGGAGATACTATTCTAAAACCTACCAGAAAGAATACGAAAATCCCCTTAACTTCAGAAATATTTAAAATTTGATCGAGCCAGCTGAGGTAGCGAGTATATACAGTCCTTTGACTAAATGTTGTCGTTGATCGGATCATCCCTACGCGCCTAGACCGAAAAGGATAAAGGGTAAATTACCCAGAACTTGCGCCATCCAAACTGCTCGCAAGCGTTAAATCCTCGCCGTATGCACGAGGCATGGGTTTAGCAAATTAAATGGGATCGAAAAAAGCGAGCTCAAGACGTGTTAGATAACATATGCGGCAGCTAGTAACTGTGAATTATCCCCATGATCCTTTTCGGTCTAGGCGCGTAGGGATGAAGCCGATCAAAAGACGACGTTTAGTCAAAGGACTGTATCTTGACTATAGTAAGCACTAGTCTAGATAATTGTAAATACAGCATACAATATACCTATCCCGAATTCACTTGACTGACCATGAAACAATGGTCTGAAGTTGAGACTGAACTTGATTATTTTGTTCATCAAGTTCAACCTCGACTTGAAACCACTGTTTTGTGACCAGTCAAACGAATTCGGGATAGGTCTATTGAATTCGATTTAGCGTGTTGGGTTTTACAGAGGGAGAAAACACCAGAGAGCAAGGAGAACAATCCTCAAATCAATGGAAAGACCTAAGACAACACTAAAGTAGGTAAAGTAATTCCATTATTTTAAATGCTTTGTGTTTGCTACTTTTGTTTCTATTTTGTAATGACATATTTTTAAAAAACTATCTTAATGCATTTTTTATCGATTTTCTACTCATTTGTATTATTGAGGACATTCTCTTGACCTTGAATGAAAAAAAATTATATATATATATAGTTTTTGGAATCACTATTATCCAGTAAATAGTAATCTATTTCATAATGCTCGCATTCATGCCCAGTTGAATTAAGTATGGGGAAAAATCTCGATTCAGCGACCTAAGTCAAGCTGGCACGGCTTGGCTTAGGGGACGGCAACGACCCACGCGAATCGAAGGGGGGGCGGGTGGGCCGCTTCGTCTTTTACCGCTGGTAAAACTGAGCAAGAATGCAATACCTCTGCTTAACAGCCGTATTTATGGCTAAGATATTACGTAATCTACGTGAACATGTCCATTAACATTTATTGTTTTGGGTTTATTACTCAAATTCCACCGTCCATATCATTCCGATCATTAAGAATAGTAATCTATTTCATAATGCTCGCATTCATGCCCAGTTGAATTAAGTATGGGAAAAAATCCAATCTTCGCGTCTACCTAACTTTACCTGGTACTATTTAGCACCTGAAACCAAGCGCTAAAACCTCTAAATATATCTATAAACCCATACTCAATCCCCAATTCTTACTTCCCACTCTTAGTATTTAACCATTTGTCAGCGAAACAACACTAGTTATAAAGAATTTCAACCAAAATCACACTTTCAAGAAGGCTGTGAGCGTTTCATAGGATGTTCACTTTCTCTGCTAGTTTTTCATGGGCTGTCATGTCTCTGCTAACCTCGACGGGGTTCCCACAGAAATCCAACCACTTGATTGGATTAGAAATTCCAGTTTTAGAGTGCGACATCATGGTGTTATCAAATTCCTTATTCATTTCCCATGACCAGGTAATGGACTATACATATCAAGAGAAGACAAACACAGTATCAGAATCTCTAGCGCTGGTGGGCCCCGCCGAAGTTATCAGAAAACATACGCGAGGAGGTTGATTTAGGAACCCTTTTTCAAAGCCATCAAGATCTCTGTAACTTCCTGCTATATTCATGAAACCACTCAAAAGACCCGAATCCGATAGAATACAACTACTGCCTGCTTGGATCCAATTATTTTGATGAGAATTCACTCATCCTGCCACAGTATTCACAATACTGCTAACAATGCATGCATTCTGCCTGGATCCAATGATACCGATGAGAATTCACTCATCCTGCCACAGTATTCACAATACTGCTAACAATGCATCATTACGATTTGCCTGAGTTCCGAAATTCCAAGCGATATGAATGGAAAATCTATTACCATAACGGGTATCAATAACAAATTTCAATCGCTTTTGCGGACGTATATTATGTCTAAATCCGCGTAAAAATCTCTCTAGGATCACTATTTAATAGGCAAATAGATATTAGGAACGGATTAAACTTTATAAAGAACCCGATAAAAATTACAGTATTACAAACGTGCAGTATAATACCTCAAGTTCATTCTGATTTTGAGCGATTGGCTGCACACCTTGGTTCTGACCTACGGGCTGAGCACCTTGGTTCTGGGTTACGGTTTGACCACCTTGGTTCTGGGCTACGGGCTGACCACCTTGGTTCTGGGCTACGGGCTGCACACCTTGATTCTGACCTACGGGCTGACCACCTTGATTCTGGGCTACGGGTTGACCATCTTGGTTCTGATCTTGATTCCCTGGATCAGGAAGGTTCTGTTGAGGTCTAGGGTACTGCACTTGAGCCATGCTTCGATTCGCGGGGTCGTTGCTTCACCAAAAAGAATAGAGCTTCGTCTTTTACCGCTGGTAAAACTGAGCAAGAATGCAATACCTCTGCTTAACAGCCGTATTTATGGCTAAGATATTACGTAATCTACGTGAACATGTCCATTAACATTTATTGTTTTGGGTTTATTACTCAAATTCCACCGTCCATATCATTCCGATCATTAAGAATAGTCCTCGTCACAGTTCCCTGCGCCATCTTGAAGGGTAGCCGTGCCTTTGCATCAAAGCGAGACGAACGGTGAACTTGCAATGATAGAGACCTTTTTTAAACACCTTGGACAATTATTCACAGGTCTCTATTATTGCAAGCTCACCGTTTGTCTCGCTACGATGCACAGGCACGGCTACCTTTCAAGATGGCACAGGGAACTGTGAAGGGGACTATTGGACTCCTTGTGATTAGGGACTGTTTCATTTTTTGCCTGGGAGGGAGGGGGGACAGTCAGATTTTAGGATACTTAAAAGCAATCCAATGCTCAAGAGGGGGGCACACAAGGGAAGTCAATAAAAAATCCCATCAACCCTCCTCCCTCCCCTACATGGTAAAAAATGATCAGTCCCTTAGAATAGATTGTGCAACATAGCTTTGTCAGTAAATAGTGCAGAGTTATTCTTTAATATTTGTTGAATCTTAAAGTATTGAATATTTCGGGTTCATTGCCTAGTTGGTGTGTGCAGGATATGAGCGAATCCGCTAAGTAATGGTCTTAACTTATGCATGTACTTATAATTCTGATATTATAAAAGTGTTGCCAGGAAGTTAATGTATCCAACATGACCTACACTTTTTCCAAAATACTCAATAACTGGACGTTTTCAATCACTCCCAAGAGAATCAAAAAGCAGAGAGATGGTGACGCTGTTCAGGTCCCAAGCCTATCCCCCTCCCCCTTCCACAACATGCCTGCTATGCAGGCTATGTTCATTGTTGGTGGAGCTGATGAGCCATCAACATAGCACAATGAAATGACCTGAATTCATGTCAGGAATTCAAAATATTTTACCCCAAGTCCATGATTTATACTCAAGTTCACTTGAAGTTATCCCAAGTCCAGTCCAGGCCATACCTTAGTTCATACTCACTAGACACTTCATAAATATATGTATAAATAAATATATGTAATACTCAAAGAGTGACCTTTTATGATTGACACAGTTTTCTTGGTCATTGGTAGGGCTTTATATCCCATTCACATCAGAAATTCAAAATGCTTTACCCCAAGTCCTTGATTTATACTCAAGTTCACTCGAAGTTATCCCAAGTCCAGTCCAGGCCATACCTTAGCTCATATTATATATGAATAAATATATGTAAGACTTAAGTGACCTTTTATGATTGATGCAGTTTTCTTTGTCATTGGTTAGGCCTTTACATAGCCCTGCTCATTACAAATTCAAGGGATACTATTTACTGCCTTTGAATACTAATTAATATTGCCTTTGAATGCATAATGAGATCAGGGGTTAAATAAACTTATAGTGAGTCTGTCAATTTGTTTTTTTTTTCCTGGGAAATTGAGTTCTAGTTTTCTCGTGTAAGTAAGATTAGACCACCAGATTCAATGGTCCCTGCCTCCTGTCATGGCTGCGCCATCTAGTGGTGGTGCAAACACTTTCATTGTAACCTCTAAATATAAGCTTACATATTGAATGCTCTAAGTCCATCGCTGCAGAGTTTCTAACTTAAATATAACATATATTAAAGGCCGATAAAATTTCGCATTTATCTCACTCCATGTAGAAAGATAATACAGCTCTAGAAGGTGATATTTGCAGACGCTGTTATCTCAACTAGAACACTGCAAAGTATAAATAAATCTGAGCCTAGTTTGATGATTTCAAAATTCTACCTCAAACATGCATGTCAAAATATGGAATATAAAAGTACTCACTGACCTGAAACCAGTTGTTAAAAGATACAATAGTCATTGTAGAAGGTTTTCGAACTCTTCAAGCAAGGCTAGAAGTTGATGGGATGAAGTTTTTTTTTTTTGGAAGACAAAGGAGGAGGAGTAGAAGTTTTCAACAATTCTCATGTTTGTTGATGAGACCGCTGGAAAGCCGGTACGCGGACGTTTGCAGACTGGGACGAGAAAAGTGGAGAATCGAAAAAATAGACTGCGAGCTAAGTCCCTCAACATCCCTCAACAACACGATCCTTGAAGTGTTACGACGGCAGTCCCTCTATTTTTCTTTCGTCCCTCCCCAGCCCCCTCCCCCAGGGACCTTTGACTCGTAACCAATTCCTCGACCAATCGACACGGACAGACAGACGGACAGTGACAGTGACCAAGCGAAATAGCCGGGACTTAGCTCGCAGTCTATCGAAAACAGGAATCGAAATGCTTTGAAGAGTAAGGAAGGACACAATTTTAATTTTTTATACTCTAACTTTTCGCGTAAATTAATATACGTTACTGCTAGTTTTTCAAAACAGAACCTACATAAAAGGGATTGACTAGAGATGGTAAGATATAAGTAGACAAATACTGATACTCAGAGAAATAGGGTATACTTCTGCGTTCTGGGGGGCGACTAGCCGCTTCCTCAAGCTTCAGCCGAGCTTCCTGATCACTGACTGGATATAGAGGCGTCGGACGGGGCCGAAATCTCTGACACAGTCGTTTAAATGCTAAGGGCTGCCATACTGCGCTTTAGCGCTGGGTATGGAAGCATCGTCCTAAATCCTCAAATCAATCGCAAGTGAGCTTGCAGGGCCGTAACCAGAACTTTTTACAGGGAGGGTGCACATCGAATATAATCGGACCATTGATCGTTTCTTTTAAGAAAGCAGAACCAAAAGAAAAAAAGAAAAAGAAAAAAGGTAACCGAAAGAAAGCAGAACCAAAAGAAAAAGAAAAAGAAAAAGAAAAAAGTAACCGAAAGGAAGCAGATGCTTTCTGCCAAAGTTATAAGAAAATATAGAATGACGAATAATTGATGAATAAAACATTTTACTACTATGGTATATAAGTTTACATTTTTCTCTTAATTGTTGTTTCTTGATATGTTTACTTCAATCCGAATCGGTGCGTACAGTAACTAGAGATCAGTTTTAACTTCATGCTCAGTAAGAATACAATACAGTTTGGTTCTTTTATTCCTTGAGTCGCGCCATTTTCATCTTTATCACTGGAAAGAATAACATCAAAAGTCTATCAGATTAATTGCCGAGCGGGAAATGAAGTTTATTATGAGGAACAAGTGTTGCTTGGTTGGTTAGTGTGATGCCTGCTAAGCAAGAGGTCCATAGTTTGATCCTCAGTGAACTCACACACTTGTTTTAAGGAGCAAGTGTGGCTTGGTTGGTTAGTGTACTGCCTGCTAAGCAAGAGGTCCATAGTTTGATCCTCACTGACCTCACACACTTGTTTCAAGGAGTAAGTGTGGCTTGGTTGGTTAGTGTGCTGCCTGCTAAGCAAGAGGTCCATAGTTTGATCCTCAGTGACCCCATACACGTTTTGAGGATCAATTCAATTTAAGGATGAATTCAAGTGTTGCTTGAATGGGGTATGCAACCTTTTTAGTTTCATAAGCATACAATTACAATCCACATGTTCAAACCTGCCTAAGAAGCGCAAACCTTTGAGATTAGAGAGTGATGATGATGATTTATTGGCTTGCAAAGCGAATGATGATTTATAAAGCAAATTCAAACTTACTTTTTATGGTTTGCTAGAGAGCAACCTCTGTTTAAGGTATGCAAGCTTTTGAGAGTAGCTTATTCACGTGTTTAGCAGCATGATCGATCAGATTCCTGAAGGAGTTCAAAAGGAATATTTGATCTTGAGCTCCAGTGATGATTTGAAGTTCATTAGGATCAACGTCATTACCAATACCAATGGCAAGCATCTTGCAGCCCATACCCTGGAAAACAAACACAATATAAAATAATAAATAAAATAAATTAACTTTATTTAATGGCCCTCCTACAATTAATGAAACTGATATGAATGATCAAAGAAACATAAAGTTTGTTAGAATAGCACGAATAGCATCTTGCAGCCAATACCCTGGAAAACGAACATGATGTTAAACCTATAAAGAACAAGCACTACTATTGGTAGAATTACACCAATAGCATCTCGCAGCCCATACCCTGTTAAACAAACACAATGCTAAACCTATAAAGAACAAGCACTACTATTGGTAGATCTCAGTCTTCAAACTTACCCTGAGTTCGGAAGAAGGTGCCGGGAGTCTGTTTAGCCCGTTCCAAGACTGACCATCAGTCATGACAATGATTGTTTTAGGAACTCCTGGTCTCTGAGAAATCTTGATGATTTTATCTCGCGCACAATTGAGTGCATTGTCGGTCAGGGTTGATCCAGCAGTGTACTGAATGTTGTTTATTACCTGGAAAATTTGAGAGAAAAAAATAAGACATGAAATAGCTTGCCACTTACTCCCATCTTTTCAAGTTCTCTCTATAAATTATAAGAACTAGGTGATAAACAATAAAGCAGTTGTACTTCAGGGCCGTAACCAGGGGGGAGCACAGGGTGTAAAAGCTTATGGTCCGCTCATGTATCTCCTTTGGCTTTAAAATTGCATGTATATGTTTTTTGATTAAATTAAGACCACTTCCCATCTGCATTTTGTAGCATTTTTAAAAATCACTCACCTATTTTCCCTTCGTGTTTTTTTTTCTTTTCTTTTATTCTTTTTTTTTTTTTTTTTTTTTTTTTTGGTTCTGCTACTTCTTTTATTTTGTTAACTTTTTTTTTTTGGTTCACCAAATCATTGCCTGTGCACCTCCCCTGCAAGATCCCTGGTTACGCCCCTGTACTTCGGTGTCAATTTTCTAATTAACAACAAATTCCTTAGTTTCCATTTTAACATCCCACTTAAGTAAATCCGAACGGTTTGATTGACGGATAAGAATCGCCAAATTTCTAATGCGATTTGAACCAACAGCACGTAGTAAGTGGCAAATCGTACCTGCTTTAAATGGAGGACATAAAAGAACCTCTTGAATTATGTGCATTTGATCATATTCACATGTTAAAGTCGCGCTTTATAAATATTAAATATTATTATTATTATTGAATTATTCGTGTAAGAGTAGGGGATTGTCTCCCGGTTCAACAGCCTATCCCAATTTGGAGGCATAACACTAATGAACTAACAAATCACTCATGATTGTAAGCTGCACGGCTGCTAATAGCGCCTTAATATGCAGCCCGTATAGTCCTCCACTGCTCATAAATGTAAAGGGCATTTAGACAATGTATAAAAGCATGCGCTATTATATATCAATACTTACATCCCTCATCTCTTGTAGTGTCATGCTGCTACTGTCCAACCAGGTCAAGTCCACGTAGCATTTCTCGTCAAAGGTAATTATTCCAAGCCTTGATTTTCCAGCAGAAAAGTCGAAAGCTTCCAAAAACTTCAGGAGAAATTCCAGGACAAGTTTGAAGTTATCCTGGCCAACACTACCAGACACATCCACCACCAAGATCACATCAGACACAGTGCTGCATTCTAGAAAGGTAACAGATATTCTACGTTACTTTTGTGATAAAGAATGAAACGTCCCTTGCTATCATCTTTGCATTCTAGATTGAAATCGATCCGCTACTCCACAACTGCTTACATGCATAATATTAGCATCATTAACTGCTTACATGCATAATATTAGCATCATTAACTGATTACATGCATAATATTAGCATCATTAACTGATTACATGCATAATATTAGCATCATTAACTGATTACATGCATAATATTAGCATCATTAACTGATTACATGCATAATATTAGCATCATTAACTAACGGTAGCACACTTCCTTGTAACCTTCGATTCCTGGACCCAGCATCACACCGTGAAAAGACGCTAATACTAAAGTCAAAGATTTGAAATTCGCGCGCGGTTAATCAGTGCCCTTGTTTATTTTGTACTCACGAGCTATTTCTTCTTCCTCTTCTTCTTCTGGAGCGTGAGCAGGTGCTTGGGCACCGATGTTTGTAATCTTAAAAAAATAAGCATTTTCAAAATATAATATTTTAAAATCTTCTTTTACTGCGCATATTCGAAATGCCATTTTAACAAGCATGCGCAGTAAGCATGACGGGACTCTGAGGTCGAGAGTGAGGTTGATGATACACTTGTGTGGAAATGGAGTTCCTGTGGATTTGGTTGACGTTTGGCGCCAAACGGGCAGCTCGTTTTGCAATGGTAAGAGATGAATGTGACAAGAGTATAGAGTTTTAACATTTGTGACGTATTTGCTGGTTCAGCCGTTTACAAAAACTGCCAAAATAAAGCAAAAATAGCTTTCAATGATTTAAACTTTTAGAACATTGGACAAAAAATCCTGCCATGAAGAAAAACGATGAACGATCTGAACGACCCGGAAGTCGTTTTTCCATGCGATAAGGCCACACCTAAAACCTCTATTTAGATGAAGCTAAAATATATACTTTAAGGGGGAGCCGAAGTCCACATACTTGGCTTTCTATTCCTCTCACCTCGTACATATAGGCTCTGAAATATCCACCCACACAGATTTCTCCATCTTCTTGGCTCACAATAGTCTTGTTGTGTTTCAAAACTCCAATACAATTTGCTTCAGGATCAAGTGTGAAGCTACAAAGACAGAGCTAGTTCAGAAACAACAGACGAATGTAACCTAATTTAACATTAAACAAAGAAAAAAAAAGACAAAATATTTTTAAGGCAACCAACATGGCGGCTATGACGTCAAATACGAAGGGACAAAAAACGTGCTTGCCATGTTAGTTGACATAACAAAAAAAAACTGACGACCAAGACAAAAATTTTTGATCAAAATTCAAATGATTACTTCTTACTTTGCCAAATAACTTGAAAAAGGTCCTGCAGCCGAGAAACAAACGCCATAGTTCTCCAGAGCAAACCACGAGTATCCCTGTGCAATAGCCGCTGCACGACAACGGCAGGCCAAGCTGAAACACAACGAAAAAGGATGAACGAATGGCATAGTATGGGATGGATGGATGGATGGATGGATGGATGGATGGATGGATGGATGGATGGATGGATGGATGGATGGATGGATGGATGGATGGATGGATGGATGGATGGATGGATGCATGCATGGATGGATGGATGCATGGACAGACAGATGGATGGACAGACAGATGGATGGATGGATGGATGGTTTTCTCTACTCACTCGTATACATATCCATCAAAGTTGTCCCAGTCAATCTTTACGACTGAATCAGGTTTTCTATCATCGAAAAGAGCTTTCAAATTCCGATGATAATCTATCCTACATCCTCTCTTGACCCACCATGTTGGACATTCCTGGTAAGTGTACGCTATGCAAGGGGGAAATAATACGGTATCAAAAATTGTACTCCTCTCAGAGTGATATACATTGTATATTGTCCCTCCAATTTACATATTTCAAAAAGTACTTATATAACTAAATTTACATTTCAGAATTGGTGTTGTTTGGTAGTTTCACTTGTTAAATTATGCATATAAAGCCTGTAGGTAATCTGGCTATTGCCTTTTTAGTAACACCAACATCAAGTTTCAGTACGTAAATATAAAGTGATAGAAAGATAGTGGAGCTTAAAAGAAGGACAAATTATTAAAAAATATTGATATTAAGTAAATTAAGTACATAAATAGCTAATAATAATTGGTAATAACCAATCTATATATAGAATAGAGATTAACGATACGAAGTCTTAACGAAAAAACTAAGAATATGAGCAAAAAAATCCTCATTTTGAATCAGAATCGATCGATCACGCGAGGTTTTCTATCGCCAACCCACGCAGCCTTCATTGACTTCATTAGGGAGTGAATTATCTCTAACGACTAATAAATGACTCATTTTCTTTTCCCTGGTTTTGTGCGCTTTGAGTAAACTTATTGAGCAAACTTTGGAACAAATACAGCTAGACATTTCTTTGTTTAGCTCTATGATGAAACGGCTCTTGATTCATTGTACTTACAAGACACTTCTGGTAGACCAAACAATTGCACTGTACTCAAGGCGAGAAGCGCGTATACAAACACTGAAAAACAAAATAATTTTAGTACATGATGATCCTTCAAGCTCTGAAGTTAATGTTAACTAATAATCGTTAATCGTGATTGTATTGAATATTGTGCCCCTAAATCCCCACGTCAGACCACGTGTCCCTCCCTTTAGTATGATTTCTTTGTGTAGCGTTTGTTTTTAAATCTTAAACAAAACGTTTGAATGTTCCGAAAACAATGGAGTTTGTGATTTTCCGAATAGAAATCATATGACAAAGTTGGTTTGAAAATTTGACGTTTAGTAAAAATACTTCACTATAAACGTTTGGAGTACTAGTTAATAATTTCTAGTATATATCTTGCCAGGGTTTGAAATGAAAAGGAATCTTATTCATAGTAAATAGAATATTTGTATACTTACTTTTGGACTTGGTCTTGAAAATAGTTGAATGTCTTCTGTCCCTATCAAGTGACAGCACAAGGTCTAACACCTTGTTTTATAACCATCCTCGCCTAGCTGGTCTCCATGGTGACTAAAGACCAAGTTTCTATGGACCAGAAGAATGTCATTAGAAGATGATATCAGATAATGGTGGATAATGAGTTGAGAAGTTGAAGAGTGCTCCTAAAAAACATCCAAAAGTTGTGTTTTTTCACCTTCTTTGTTTTTTATTTTGACTGTTTTAAATCATATCCATGGAAATGTCAAGCATAAACTTGTCTAGCTTTTATACCAGCATTTAAATGAGTACACAAGCTTAGATAAAGACTGCAGCACTCGTAGAAGTCGTAGAAGAGAATTATTCTCGTGCATTTGATATTACAGCCTGAAATAAAAAGGATCAATAGCAAATGAGTCCAATATAAAAGATTTACCAGTTAAATCTTGATAATAATAGTAATAATAGTAATAAGTAATTTAAAGATATATACATTTATAAAAAAGTAAATAAGAGTGATGTAAAAATATTAATACTTCAAATATTAATAGAGTCGTATATGTATATATAGATATGAATAAAAATATATGTGTATATATGTATATTTAAAACCATTTTAAAAATATCGAATAAGCCTGAAGCGAGATGGGCCTTTTTCACGCGGCAGCAATGTTGGTTGGAACAATAGATTCTACCACGCGCAGCCTCGCATACAAGAGTTTGAGAATGATTATACGGGTGAAACAAAGATTTTTATTCTCATGAGGATAAACATGGCTACCGAGTGATTAAGGTCCATGAAGTTTTACCCCCGTCTCTAGACCATAATCCTTTTCACGCTGCTTTTGTTCTTTAATCATGACTATTGTTTCTGTATTCTTTAAGGAATCAAAAATTTTAATATGAAAGAATTTTAAAAACTATCATGGTATAGAGTCTGGAGTAAAACGTCATCTCGCTTCAGGCTCATTGTCGATATTCAACTCTTTTTGTGCTATCGAGTAAAGAGTTCCAAAGTATAGGGTCAGCAACAGAGAAAGAGCGGAGTCCGTTGGTAGTGTGATGTGTTCACGTGAGGAACAGACAGTAGGTTGCGTGACTGATGATGATCTGAGTGAACGAACAGGCTTGTATTCTTGTATGAGATCAGAGTAGGAGCTAGTCCATGAATAGGTAGTAAGATATTGAGGTTTGGAAGTATGTTGATGCGCAAATATCCCTTTTTACTTAAGTTTTAATGAGAAATTTAGTATATAGAAAATGTATTTAAAAACTTTCTTCCCATAGCGTGATCACATGGGAAAAGTAATCGTTTTGTTTTACGGTTATCACGGTTACATGCCAATGAGCACGGGTCAATAAATCAAACTTAGAGATGACAAGGGTGATCTTATTGATCAAAACCTGTTAGAAATCCACCAGCACTACTCGCATTGGCTCGAAAATTTAAAATGACTTACTGCACGCTGGCGCAAGCGAAAGCGTACGAAACTCACGGACTTGCAGCACGCACACGGTACGATAAATTTGTTGTCACGAGAATCGCCCTTTTACGACACATGGTAACCGCTACAGATACGATAGTTTACCGTATCACTTCCCAAATCGAAACATGATTTAAGCCATAATATATTATAGCCACAATTTAGCATGTTCTAGACAGTTTACCATAGAAAACCGCTTTAAGCCCCTACTCGAAACTCTTGGCGCATGGAGTGCAATTTGTCTCACTTGCCCTAGGAGGTCGCTGAAACCATTTATTTAATAGATAATTACTGAGGCACGCAGCATTCGTAGGTATAATGCAGGCAGCTGAGGGCGTAGCCCGAAGCTGCCTGATTATACCTACGAATGCTGCGTGCCGAAGTGATTATTTAGTATAATTATTGTTCTTATCAAAATCCAATTGTTTTCTTTCTAGCTTGTTTATCATAGAAACAAAGCCAATAATGAATGAACTAAATATGTCTGATTTTCCTCTATGCATTCGTTGGGATAATGGAGACTGAAAACAATGGATTTTGATAAGATCAGTAATTATTAGATAATAAGTCTGCTCTGCTTCAATTGCTTTGCAAGTGTCAATGGATTTGGCTAGGGAACTAATTGGGGACAAAGCTGATTGGGGACTTATTTCTTTTTTCTTTCAGTTCTGTTTCGTTCCATTCCTTTCTTATAATAATAATAATTTAATCACTTATCGTACGCGCATTCCATACAATGATCACGCGCGCATTTCAATAATAATATATATAACTATATAACTATTTACAAATGAAATGAATAAATATATATTGATATATACTGAAAAAAACTATCAAAATGCTGATTTAAAAAGGTGGGTTTTAAGATGGTGCTTAAACAAACTAACATCTTTAATGGCGCGAAGGTCTGCGGGAAGTGCATTCCAGAGAACGGGTGCCGCCACAGCAAATGACCTGTCCCCCAATGCTTTCCTGGTCATGCGATTAAATGGGGCAAGTAATAAACCTTTGCTAGATCTTAAGTTTTAACTCCCCTTATCCTTAACGTTTTAAGAATAGTTTTTCTAACAGATTAATTTATAACTATTAGTATTTTTAGTCCTTTTAGTTTCTTAGCGCACCACTTGATTGTATTTTATCAATGTGAATAAACACCTATTATTATTATTTATAAATAGCGACTTACTAAAACATTTAACTAAGAAATTCAGCGATAAAAAACATTGAAAGCATTTTAATAAAAGACGACGTTTCAACGTTTACGTAGCGCCATGTATTATCAAGTCAATAGAGAGTTTTAGATTTACGTTCACAGCAAACGTGAAACGTCAGTTGACCATTTAAAAATTATTTATAAAATAATTGGTATACTACGCGCGCTAGGATTGGTCGAAAACCATGTTTGATGAGAGTATCAAAACACGCTATCGTCATTTTTAATCTATCGCGCGCGCTCATTGGTCAGTTTGAATAAGACGGCACGTAGGGAGAATTTACTTAGACTTTGCTTTTTTTCGATCTTTTCGCGCGTTTGTTATTTTATAAAACAAATCAAAAACAGTTTTCCGTGTTTGATACTGTGATCAAAACGCGCGGGATGTTGGGAGAACACGAGAGGAGCGTAGGAAACCACGACGCGTAGCGGAATTAATTTAAATAGCTTAAAAAGAATCGCAAAAAAGTCCAAGTATTAGAAAAACGAAAGGATATTTGTATTTGGTGAGAAGGTTTGTAAAAGGTAAAGTAAAGTACAGGAAAACGATGAAAACGTGGTCACGTTTGCCGTTTGCGGGGAGAAAGAAAGTCAATCTAAAACTGTCTAATAATAAGAATACTGAGAAAATACAAACTATATATAAATCATGAAACAATGAAAGCTAATTATAAAAGGAAGATATATGTACAAGAATAAAAGATGATAGTAATGATATAATTACATGAATAAAAGGGAAAGAAGAAAAAAAGGGTAAAAATGTCATATTAAACAAAACGTTTTGCATTAATGGAGTCACTTTGCACATTAAGAGATGGTTTAAGTTTCTTGATAAAAAGCATTTCAAAGACAAGGCAATTAAATTTATTGTGACATTGTCACATGTGACATCAAATTTAATTGCCTTGTTTTTAAATTAACAGATCAAAAACAGTTTCGAGAAGCTGGAAACCGCTCCGCTACGCGTCGTGGTTCCCTACGCTCCTCTCGTGTTCTCTCAACATCCCACGTGTTTTGATCAGTGTATCAAACACAGATAACTGCTCCACTATAGACGCATATAGACTCGATCTATACATCCAGAGACATCAGTAATGTTCCACTCAAAGATATATTTAACATTAGTGTTTTTAAAGCTCGTTTTCATCCGTTCACGACAATAAAAGAGTCTAAAGTCTTTTCGAATTAATACGATAAGACTAAAATAACTTTGTGGATGCCAGAAATCCGAATTTCAGTTTCATTGACTAACAAAAAAAAATTCTTCGATTGCACGTTACGTCACCACGATTTTTCGGGGGAGCGTCGCTGCCCTTCAACAAAAGATTTCTTATTAGCATTCATTGTTAACGGCACCACAACGGCCGCCATGCTTTTGTACTTTAACTCTCTTGGGAATGCTTGCAACAAATCAATTGTAAATACAAAGTAAACAAGTGTAATTGCATAGATATTTAAACAGTTTGAGTAAAAAGAAGAAGAAAAAGAGTATAATAGATGCTCTCAAAGTAATTCCCCTGCACCTCCCTCCTCACCCTAGATCCGTTCCTGAAAGAGGCGGTTAAAGCCTTCACAAGTCAATTTTGATAAATATCTGAGAATTGGCTTCAAGTTAATTAAGTCAAGGTTCCTTGACATGAAAATAGATATAGATACCAATGATTTATACTGTATTTGATGGGTTCGATAGCAAGAAAAATGACCCCTTCCTTATCTATGACTTTCTATGCACTAATTTATTAGCTATTATTCTAAAAACAGCATTATATTTCCATTAACAGAGCGGTAAAGCCTTGTGGCTTAGAGCTAAGATTTCGGCGACACATAATGGTCGTTTTGTGGTAATATCTTGGGAAACAATTATCTTAATCATCGGATATTCGGCAGGAACGAAAGTAAAATGTCAAGCTATTAAAATAAGTATTAAACTTTATATCATCATATTCACTTCCTTCTTGCCACTTGGTTTTTCTATTTCTGTTTTTTTGGTTGTTTTGTTGTTATGTTTTGTTTTTCTGTGTAGTTTTCTGTTATATGTTATTTATTGTTATTTTATGTCTATGTTATTTCTGTTATGTATGTTATATGTTGTTATTTATGTTTGTTTTTATGTTTTTTGTTTTTTGTTATTTATGTTATGTTTATTTGTTTTATGTATTTATTTATTTGTAGTTTGTATATATTATGTATATGTTATGTTATGTTGTTAGATGATTCTGTTATGGTTATGTTATGTTATGTTTGTTATGTTTGTTATATTATGTTATATATGTTATATTATGTTATATTTGTTATATGTTATATATATGTTATATTATGTATATATGTTATTTATGTTCTATAGTTATTATGTTATATTATGTTATATTAGTTATTATGTTTATATTATGTTATTTATTTATTTAGTTATTAGTTATATTATGTTATAGTTCTATTTATTATATTATTTATATTAGTTTATTATGTTTTTCTGTTATTTATGTTATTATTATTTGTTTTTATTATATTTTTATGTTATTATTATGTTATATTATGTTATATTTTATTAGTATGTATATTATTTTTATTATTATTATTTTTTATTTGTTTTTTTTATTGTCTTTATGTTATATTATGTTATTTATATTTTTCTGTTATATTATGTTATATTATGTTATATTATATATTATGTCATTTATGTTATTTATGTTTATTATGTATCTTATGTTCTATTATGTTATTTATGTATATTTGTTTGTTCTTTTGTTATATTAGTGTTATATTATGTTTTTTTGTTTTTTGATTCGTTCTCTTCTGTTCTTTCTGGTCGGTTATTTGTTTCTTGTTTTCTGTCTCTTTCTTCTGTCTCTTGGTCTCGTTATTCTTTTATGCTTTTATACTTCTGTCTTTCTTTTCTCTTCTCTCTCTTACTTCTCTCTCTTCTCTTCTCTTTCTCTCTCTCTCTTCTCTTCTCTTGCTTTAGTGATTTCCTTCAACACCTATTCTATTCTCGTTCGTTCATTCGGTCCGGTCGATCACTCATTGATTCGTCCTTTCATTCCAGTAGTATTGTTTTCTATTACTTCTATTTTTGACAATTAAAAGAAACTAAAAAAGCTTGCACTTATTTATGTCTTTTATGCTGTTCACCATGTTTATTCAAACTTTTATTTGTCAATGAATTTATTATACTATAAATGTCGTTTTATTTTCTCTACAATAAACCAGCTAAAGAAGACTAAAAGTGTCTCAGGGCTTGCTAAAAATCACACACTTAGGTTTTCCTAAGTTATTATCGGGTGAGTGAATTTTTAAGTTAATTGAACGATCTTATTAGTTCTTGAGAACAAGTTACATAAAAGACATGCATCCATGCAAACATGCATGCATGCATCCATCCATCCATCCATCCATCCATCCATCCATCCATCCATCCATCCATCCATCCATCCATCCATCCATCCATCCATCCATCCATCCATCCATCCGTTCATTCATTCATTCATTCATTCATTCATACATTCATTCATCCATCCATTTATTCATTTATTCATTCATGCATTCATTCATTCATCCATCCATCCATCCATCCATTCGTTCTTTCTTTTTTTCTTTCTTTCTTTCTTTCTTTCTTACTACCCTTTCTCTTCATTATTTTTCTTTCTTTCTTCCAATTCTTCCCCTTTTTCTTTTCATTTTTTATTCATTTTCCCTTATATGTCTCATGCAATTCTTACATTAGTATTTTAACCAACATTAGTATTTCTTCCCAAGTTAGGACAAGATTTAAGTGTCTCTGTCATTGATACTTTTTAAATTTAGAAAATTTTGCTCCGAAACTCTTTTTAAGAAAAATAAAAATAAAATAACATTATGCTTTCCTCTCCTTCAACTAAGAATCAACTACTTTCCCAAACTCCAATTCAATAATTGAATGATAGCCACAGATTTGTTAGCCAAAGGCTGACTATTAAATGCAACCCCTTAAAAAACAAGGACAGATCGAGCCCGCGAGAACAATGCTGGTAGGACGTCAAGATGGAGTACTAATAATGGTTCGATACATTTTAAAATAAGATTTACAAAAGATTATGTCCGTAAGGAACATGGATACACTCAATAGAAGAATCGTTGTCGGGTTCAGAAACATAGAACATAGAAGCTGAGACCGAAATGGCACATGGCAAGTATGTTTATTAGATGCATGCTGTGACCGGCGACCCGTGGCATCATCCACTGTTTTTAATACGCGTTTGGCATTCTAAACCAACTGCATGGATGGCGTAAATGAATAAGTTATAATATAATTATGTCATTTTCCATGTGCCATTTCTGTCTCAGCTTCTATGTTCTATGTTTCTGAACCCGACAACGATTCTTCAATTAAGTGTATATTATCAATAGCGACTGATTGCTTAGGCGAACCAAAAGATCTCTTATTTTCTTGGTTTATCTTGTTTTAATCATTCATTCTTGAACATGTCGCTAAGCAGTCGTTCAATAGGAACACTACCAATAGTCTTTTTGAAGAATAATTCCTCAATCGCCAAAGCGCTGACTCTTCGTAGAGCAGGCAACAGGAGAAGCAGTCTTCCGAATCTTGCTACCTGGCTTGGATAAGATGTACGAATGTACTCGCCAAGCATGAGCTGAGCTTGGTCTTGTGTAGCCTCTATTTGTTCCGAATCCTTTAAGCCACACGTATCTAAAAAAAGACACCGTTAGAATAAATATTAGAATCTTGAATTAGGCGTACATCTATAAGCTATTCAGAGGTTGAGGAAAAAACTGGTTCGAGCTGGCATTGAAGAGCATTGTGGGGGTGTTTAAGGGGAAATATAGTTACAAGATGGCGGCTAGCCTATTTCGTGCCTCAAAACCTACAGCCCCAAAATGCACTGCAATGCCAACTCGACCCAGTTTCTCTCTCAACCTCGGAATGGCTAATGCTAAAAGGACTTAATTTGGAAGAAGCACTCTGATTGGCTAAAATTAAAATAATTGAACAGTCACGGAGCTCTTCATTGTTATCAGTTAAGAATAAGAATGCGTGACTTAGTTTGAAACGAGCAAAAACATTCCTTATCCAACACCGTCACCATCACGAAATCTTCATACTTACTAGGTTTGAACAATACGATGGCCTTCAAACAAGCATATTCAGTCGAGTCCACCCCAAAAGCTTTAAATTTATTTACTGCTTCCTGCAACGTCCGCACAATTGCCATGACGTCAACGATTTTTTCCGGGGGCGTGTTGTCCATGTGCATTCCTGCTGCGGCAAGAATAGGCGCGATTTCTAGTGGCATAGACCACTGACTTGCCCCTAGAAGGAACAGCTCTCTCCAGCTTTCCTCTAGTAAAGTAACCTGTAGATAAAACAGGAAATGAATTACATTCCTACATAACTTGTGACGCACTTCCGGGAACAAGTCCTATCGCTTCCCACTTGACAATAACTGGAACCTTAAGCAATAATTTCTCATAATTCAATATAATTAGCCGTTTCAAGGTTGAGGAAAGTTGGGTCGAGTTAGTATTGCAGTGCATTGTGGGATTGTTTTTTAAGAGGACATGTTTCAAGGATGGCGTCTATTGATATCTTGTCCCCCAAAACAGTCCCAAAATGCACTTCAAGTCTAACTTGACCCAATGTTCCAACCTTGAAACGGCTAATTATTTTGATCTAGTCGCAAATTCAAAACATATTGTTTGTTGTGTTTTTTTTTTTGTTTTTTGTTTTTTTCTGAGCTAGGAAACCTTTCAAGCCTTTTCTATCATCACTCATGGCGGTGGTGACATGGCGGCCATGTTGGAAGCTAATAAGAAATACTTTGTTAAAGTGTATATCAAGGAAATTTTTTAAACTACGCTTCAAAATGTAACCCCTTCTTGAATTTACGTCATCTCATTTGCATATTGATATTTCAAATGTCTATACCTCTGAAAAGAGAGGTCCACATACAAAAATACTGCAACCATACTACTACACTGTTCACATATAAGTGATTTTGAAAATTTTTTTTTCCCCTTGATATACACTTTAAATACCGCCAAAATGGCGGCGATGACCTAGCGTGCAAACGAACTCATAATGTTTTATACCTGGTCACGGAACGGTAGACTGATAAACGAAGGAATATTTCTTGCCCATTTGACGGACATAAACAAAAGCTTTGCAGCCGCTTCACAGACGGTGTCTGGACTTGAATAATACATTGAAACTGACAAATCAGTCTGCAACGTGATTGGTTTATACTCCAGTCCTAGATCAAAGTCCCCTGACGGAACAGCACATCCCTCCATATGAGGCTCGGCTGCTAGGAGCGTGTTCATGAAACCATTCGGCCCCTGAGGCGCATGCGTAACGCTGACTAGATCCAGTCTATCTTGAGCTTCTTTGAGCATCTTTTGTTTGCGTAGAGTTGAACTTCTGGGTCCGCGCTCATGCTGGACAGCTGTAAGATAAAGATAGTAAAAAACCTTTTATTTTCTAAAAAATTTATCCTACACAACACGAGAAAATATTAATGTTACTAAGTGCTAGAACGTATTTTTCAGGTATTGACCAACAAGTTACACCCGAGAACTTCTGCAAAGACCTATTTACCTTAATTGGGAGTAGTGTTTTCCCATTTTAGACTTAATGTCATTCTCTAGAGTATTATATCTTTGTTAAATGGCTGCACATGACAAGACACATGAATGTGGACATAACTTAAACAAAGAATCTTATTCTCAAGGGAATGAAACGCGGTCTGAAATGGGAATCCATTACACCCTGGGAAAAGAAGCATTTTTTAATGCGAAATACCGCGTCGGGCTCCCTGTGCTGCCTAAGAGCTCGACGCGACATGCAGACTGAAAACCCGGTAATTTCGGTTCATTAATAGACAATAAAACAGTGCCGCTGCGAGGTCAATCAAGCCATAACTAAATGATATAAACAGTAGTAAAGAAAGGTATGATTGTAATGGCTTACACGTAGTAATAAAGCCTTATTCAGTTCAACCAAATCGATTTAATTTCAGTGTTAATGCTATTAATAAATATAACCACAATTTCCCCCTCGAAGCATAAAAGTCCTAGTTGCGTACAAAAACAAAGCTAGCTTTACTAAAAGCTTGAAATTAAAGGCTTAATGGTTTAAGTAACTATTTTGAACCGTATGTGAATTTATTCCCTGGCTCTAAGTATGTGTAGTACGACGGACGCATTGCCACTTGAAACTTTCTTTGCGTAGTAACAGAACCCTTTGAAAATAATCTTGGAAAAGGAAAATACAAAAAAATTGAGAATGGTGTTTGATGAATATCAATACTTTTGTTAGAAGAAGCTTTAATCTAGTAACACTAAAATGCAAATGCGGAGCCAAAACTGGCAAAAAAATTTAGAAATAAATAATGTACGCCGTAAAGAGAAAAGAAACCGTTACTGGCTCTTGGGAACTTGAGCTCTTAACTTCGTGGGAGTTAAAAAAAAAACGTTTTCTTTATAGTCTGCATAGCACTGAGTAACTTTTAATGAACAATAAAAAAGCCATGCCAGTTGTTAGTGAGGTTTCCAACCAAGGTCAAGTCGAATCGGAGCTTTATTTGTCTTAAATCAGGTGGCCTACGAAGAAAAAGCAGTCTTAAATGTCCTGGTCTTAAATCAATGATAATAAGTTTGTTGGAAATGAAAGTCATTCATTTTATCCTAACTCGGTAGAAGAATTTATCTTAAACGAATTCTGATTGAATTTCACAGGAATGAAGATTTGAATTCACAAAATATAACGAGCACAAGAATGTTTAAGCTTTCTTTATCCTTCAAAGTCCCTTGCCGAAACTACTTCGGAAAACGCTCTAATCACAGAGCGCCGTTTATAGGGGAAAGTAATTCTCCGAAACTTTTATCTTATTCATTTCATAATGCTAAGAAAAAGAGCTTTGAAACATTTGTCCAGTGTTATTGATATTAGGAGATTTGAGAAACCATTCAATGTCTTTGAATCAAAAAGTTTTATTGCGACGTCTCGCTGGGACCATTCAATTTTTGAAACCACAGGCCATAAACTAATACCTATGATACGACAAGACTTCTTATTCAAATAAACTAAAAATAGATACGATATTCCGTTAATTGCTGTAAAAAGACTCCAGTTTTAAATACTGCTAAGGTTGGGGCGCGCGAAAGTACATTTACAGATACAAATCATCTTCAAGCCTATGTTCTATCGCCACATCTTCCTAAACTAATTATGAACCGCTATTTTTTCATCTTTACCTTTAATTAACAACGGATAAAAACCACAAACACCACCATTAAATACTTTATGGTTTTAACATTTTAATCGCTATTGAACAAGCAAGCTTCTTTTTTCTCCTTTCGAGGGCTTCAAGTAGTTTATCAGTATTTGTGAGTTTTTCATCTTGTATTGAGAAGGGATCTGAGAGCTATATTGACTTGCTCTTGTTGTGAAGAATTGAGAATTCTGCGTTGAAATCGTCGTTCGACAAATACAAAAGATTACTCGTTTTTTAAAATTCTTTCGTAAAACAAAACGAAGTAAAAGAAAATAAGTTAGCTTCTTCACGATGAAGAGCGTCTCCATTTTCTCGGTTCTTCTCACCCAGTTAATAAACGCCTTTAATTTCAATAGTTACTTTTTCGTTTGGAGAAAACTATGTGTGTTATTTGTCATTATACTATACTCCTTGTATGCTTTCAGTATACCTTTTGAAAAGAGTTTCATTACAAAAGCTCAGCTAGGGGTAAGAAACAAGATGAATATTTCATAATAAAGTTAAAAGAAGAGAGCACCTTTAAGTTCTTTATTCCCCAGCCGTTTGTGTCTTTATTTTCACTCACCGCTGCAGTAAGCGACCTACAAGAGACCTTGCTTCTATATACGATCCTCCCAAACTACATTACAAATAAACCTTTTGCAGTCGTATGAACTGTGTAATTGTTCAGTAAATTTAAGAAACTAACGCCCCTCTTAGGTGCTTTCCAATCCAGCTACCATTAAGTATTGTGTTTGTATACCCCCAGGGCGCGAATAAAATACTATTCACGAGTTCTTATCTGGCGATCTCTGGCGATGCTTTATTAACCTACAATTGTTTGTTTTAGACTAGTGGGTTATTTTCGACCGAGTTGACAAAACACTTTTGTTTGATTTTTATTGAACATTGTGGTAAACGATTAATCTATATCATAAAATGATATATTGTGGTTTTCAGACGAGAAAAGAATGGAATTTTCCTAAAGAGTTTATGTTTTTCTTTGATCATAGTCGTTCGTTTAGTTTTCTTTCTTCGTGTGTTCAATTCGTTCCGTGCTGTTTTCGGCGCGTGCTCAAAACACACCAATCTATAAAGTAATTGTCTAACTTAATTTATTAATTTGTTCACACTTTTGGCTTACTCTTACAATCACCAGCTTTTAGCCATTGTTTCTTTTCAATTTTCTTCGTATTTTCTTGTAAATGGCCGAAGAGTGTGAATATGTGTTTACAATCCAACATATAATCAAAGGATATGGTATATTCACAGCCAAATATGAAAATTGCGATAAAACTACTTAAGACTGTTTTGAACAAACACGACGGTAAAAAAGAGTACTTGCTAATTTGCTAAAGTTTCGGACCGTAGATAACAGCGAAGGACTAGCCGAAGTGTTTAAAGCTTTTTCAATTTTATATTTATTCAATCGTTTAGGAAGCAAAGTCAATCGGCAAAAAAACAGATTTGCAAAGTCAAAAATCTTATATCCATTTGATTCTCTTCGAAATAAAAAATCGTATATATACCACTTATGCTTCTTTCTTTTTTCCCGAGATGAAGAATCACGTTCAAAATACTCGTAGATTAAAGAAATATAAATTGAAATATAAGTAAATACAACAAAAATAAAACAGGTTTGGAAAACACGATACGAACAAGAATATAAACCAGGTTTAGTAGATATAAATTACTGAAGGAATTAGAAAGATTGAAACGAGAAAAAGTATTCGAGTAAGGAAACAATAAGGTCGATAATTTTTACAAAAAAGATAATGTTATCACTGAACTAATATGATAGAATTCGCTAAATACCATCGTATAACAACAATGAAACTGAAAACGGGGTGGAAATATTTTTGATTTCTAAAGATAAATGGTGAATGAATGGTGAAATGTTTTACTAAGTTCACACCTTTAGTTCAAAGCAATCTTTAAAATCTAGACTATTTGGCAGAGATGTTTGGCAGAGATATTTGGCGTTAAGTAAACAATGAAGTAACAATGTAACTAATGCTGCATTATAAACTAGCTCTCCGAGTCCTGCTCGATAAATACACCTGTGCTCATGTATATTATCGAAGAAAAAACGTAAAGAAATTATGAGAAATAATAAAAATATATCTAAAACTATTAAAAATATATCTAGAACTATGGCTAACTAGCGCAAGCTATGTGATCAGGCCACAAACTATCCTAAAATTTCTGGCATATATCTGTACACACACACACAGCTTCTGAACAACAAGATAGACGAATTTAACGAGTTGAATCGCGTTGGAAAAAATATATATATAACTTCGTGACTTTGATGGAATTTTTTTTACTGATTTGTTGAAAAAATATGTGTAAGAAATTATGGGATAGCTTTGAATGTAAAAAATTATCTACATACTTTTATTTTGGCGTACATTTGTCTATCTGAGCATTCTTATATTTGTATAATGTACGAGTGTGTGTCTTCATTGGTGAAAACAGATATTTTTGGTAGTGAAAATCAGGTATTTTCAGAGACAAAACACATCTCCGTAGATCTGAATTCATGTTTAATATAATAGCCAGTGAAACAATACAAAAAAGAATAAAAAAATAATTAACGAACGTTTACAAGAAGACAAGAAATTGTTCAAAAATAAGCCTTGAGGAATTGCTCAACGACATTTCGATTAACGTCGAAAGCTGTAGCGTTTTTTAGTCGAATTGTTTGTTTTTCTTTAAACGAATTGATACGAGAATAAAAGAAATATTTTATTATATTTTTGTGCGTGCCGTAAGCTTAGATACATGATAATTAACGCGGAGAGAAGATATACGTAAGGAAGGCTTTTTTTTACGTAAATTCGAGCCATATTGGGTGGCATGGATGGCGTAATGGTTTACCGCTCGCCTCTCATCAATAGGGTCCGGATAATTCGAGCCCCGGCTCAGACTGGATCATATGTGAGTTGAGTTTGTTTGTTGTGTTGTTCTCTCTATTGCCACACGAGGATTTTCTCCGGGATCTCCGGTTTCCTCCCTCCGTAAAAAGCAACATGTGAGTCGAGCGTTGTATGTTGTAAATATAGAATGTAGTGGTAGTGCGTGTGGAGGGAACCTCACGGAAGAGCCCCGTATGGGGAGTGGCGGTTGTAAAGAATATATTTCTCTTCTAAAACAGTTTAAATACTGTTAAAAAAAGTTAGACCGAATATATATTTGGTAACACTTATTGGTTATCATAGACAGAATTGTGGAAAATTTTCCCCTTCTTGTTGTCAAACGATTGTAAATTTTTTCGTACAACACGGTACACTTAAAAGCTACAACTCTTGACCTACAATGTAAAAAAAAGTTAAAAAGTTGAATCGCTTTAGAGAGAACTGATTGTGGAATTGAGCTTCCTGACTTTAAACTAACCTTTCTCAAATTGAGTATTTTTATGAGAAAGCTCAATAGTTCCTCTTTTTTTTTTTTTTTTTTTTTTTTTTTTGAAAAATGAATTGGTTTGGGAAGGAATTTTAAACTAAGAATTTTAACTTTTCATTGGTTCAATGTTTTGCGATCGAGGCTTTAGCGAGAATTTGAATTTTATAATTTTAAGCATTTTTTTTTTTGTTAGAGTTCGGTTTGATGATAAAATATAAATGTCTTAACGAACTCATTTTTGGGTCATGAAGTTGATTCTGTCCTTAGGACACGATTCCTTCAACGACCTTTTTAAAAGTGAAAATGAATGTCTTCCGAAACCAAAAATACTAACTTTAATTTCTATCATAATGGTTATCATCAGACGTTTGTCCATTTACTCCCCCATAACTTTGCAAATAACGAGTTCCAAAAGTTGCATGAATTTCAAATAAAAGCATAGTTTAGGACTATATATTATACATATAACATTTTGTTCAAAATAAGTTATTTTATTCTTAAAAGCGATGACGCACTGTGTTCATACTTTTTGAGTCTAAATTAATGTACACGTTTCTGACGCGAAACTGGGCCCAACCCGGTTTGAACAATCAATACTTATACTTATTGAAAAGCCAATAAAACATTTTTAAAAAATAAGACTTTAAGAAAAATTTTGTATGTTTTTGATGATTTTTTAAAACGCGAAAATTTGATTAATCTATTCGTTTGATTATTATTTGAACTTTGATCGCTGGGCCGAACCAAATTCAGTTCATTTGAGAGTGAGTCCTTTTGTGAGTTTGGGACGAAGTCATTGGAAAACGTTGGTATGAAAAAGCAGTTTTTCATGCATCGTTAAAAGACAAAAAAAGGTTTCCTTGTGGAAAAAAAAAAATAGTGCTTGAAATTTCAGAGGTTTTAAAAAATAACTGTAGGTTTTTTTCAGACGCTGTTTGTGGGTTTTACCGAGAATAAAGCAAAGGGTGTTAATTACACCTAGAATCGGCAGCTTTTCCTCGTATCGTGAAGCATTTGCTGATAAATTAACTGTAAAAAAATTACCTTTCCATATGAAATCTATTTTCAAAGAAAGGCTAAGAATGCCTGAGGTTGATTCGACCTGAATAATTTACTATTTCTTTATAGTGAAGTGCGAAAGACCAGCAAAGAATGGGCCTAGACTCTGTCATGAAGATAGGAAAGACCAAAGATTACTAGGGCCAGCGCCCGTCGATTCTTGATTGTTTTTGAGGTTTAAGGTAAAAAAATCATTGAAATAGTTATTTCCTTAGCCTTTTAAGCCAAAACATTAAAAGCATTTCTGGTATTAATGGTTAATGAAGCTATTCAATGAAGTTCCTCTTCTAAGACCTACAAACAAACGAAGAGATTTTAACGAGGAATTCCTCTTCACACCTTGGCTATCCGCTCACAAAATCGGCTAAAATGTTGAACAATTATTCAATAAGTAAAGGAAATTTCTAAATGGACCCACAAAATGAAATATAGAAGCCAGCAAATCCTTTAGAAAAAAGAAACAAAGAAAAAAGGAAATCGAAATGTGCTTTCCAACGTTAAAATAGAAGATCGATGTAAGTAACCTAGACATCCTTTTTTTCGACAAATGGCTTCCATTTCGCCCTCCCCGGTTAAGCATTCTTGACTTTTAAAAGTGTCTTTCTGACATGCCTTGGTAATTTAGTTCAAAATCAATGCTTTTTAAGACAACAGCTTCTGAATAATGCACTTTTTTTCTTTTATCTTTTATAATAAGCCATTTTTGGTTTTTACCCCGTTTAGCGGGTTCAAATAAGTGTCTCAATCTTTTCGCCATTAGCGCATTTTCTAACAGATTATATCAAGAAGCAAATTATATTATATATAGAAAAGTAATTCTTGTAGCTTTTCAGTCAAGCAAGACTTAAAATGCTAGTTGCTTTTTTTGAATAAATCAAAGGAGTCAGAATGATTCTGTTTTTGTAAGGTTACCTCGAGATAAAGTGATTTTCACGACAAACTATACGAAAGAAAGCTTTGGAAGTAAGGTATTTCCGTTGGTGTTATCGAAAGCCCACTGATAGACCAGTGTTCACCTTTCATATCCCAATGCTTTTAGCCATCTAGTGACGGATCTATGATTACTTCCAATCAGTATTTCAAAGAATCAACTGAATCAAGATTTTCTGACTCAAAATGACTTGCACATTGATATCGTCAACCAAATGGAATTGAAATTGTTTTGGTTGAGAGCTGACTTAGTCCATTCAAATCATTTTTCCCCCACAATAATTTATCACCATAAATCTTCAGGAGGAAAAAAGGTTCAATTATTCGGAATGAATTCTAGAAGCATATAAAATCTTCCTTGAAAAATTAAATACAAGGTCATCACTCACTACGGATAATTTCTATCTTGAAATCCACGTCATTTGCTGGCTAAATGTCAATGCTGAAGGCATCTATTCTTACTCAGTTATAAAGAATAGGCACTTCTCCTAGGATCATTTGTCTACGACTTAAAAGTTAATTTGCTTTTTCCCTCGCTTTTCCAACGTTTTTTTAATCTTTGACATAGTTAACGTGGGTTTTAGCAAAAGCAATTTCGCCGGCAAATTAGTTTATGGTCGTAAATATATCAAGAAAGCAAGGATCATTCACGAATTCATGCCAATGGCACACGTATAGATAGATGATATTCTAGGGGATTTTCCACAGAAATGCCCAGAAAATCTTCAATCGGGCCCCATTGTGTCTTCACTAAGAACACGAATAGATAATAGTATGAGTAACTGCATCAGCTTCTAATATCTCATAAATGCCTCGGGTGCCATTCAAACAGTAGTTTAAATAAGAAATAAGAGAGCCCTGCCGGCTTCTAAATATCTCAGCCGTGTTTATTCTTCCCGGCAAATTGGAGGGAGATTAAATACATAAAAGAATACTAAGCAACGAAAGGAATCTCATCCCCACAGGGATACCAACGACAAAAACAAAAAAACTTTATTATTTTGCCCAAATTTTTCTTGCAATGTCGGTTTTTTTTATTTCAACTTTTTTTTTTTTTTTTTGATAGAACTCGATTTTGGAACTCCGCTAAGAAGTTAATGTTGTTCAAAGTGTTTAAAAAGAGGCTAGTGATTTCAGTTAACGTTTAGCTAATAAAGTCAACAAGCTTGGAATTTCAAGGCAGCACAGGATGTTATTGTCAAAATTGCTAGCAATAACTTGATAATATAGTTTACATACCATCCTTGTTCATGTTCACGTCAAAGCATTTCTTCAGACGACAGGAGCGACATTGATTCCGGTGAATCTTATCCACTGGGCAGCTACCTTTGCCGTTGGTTGCGCGACAGGTATAGCTACGGTTTCGTCTAATACTTCTCTTGAAGAATCCACTGCACCCATCGCAGGCATATATGCCATAATGCTTCCCCGACGAACGATCACCACATACTTTACATGGAATGTCCAAAAGTCGACCTATATACATATATATATATTGACCGATTATGTCAAGTTGGTACAGTTTTGAGGTACATTTTCAAGAAGTTTTTTTCAAAAACTAGCAATTATTATAATATTATTATTATTACTGCATTATTATTATTTCGTAAAATAAGATTAGATTTCATAGTTACCATTTGATTTCTTGTCTGCTTTTTCGTCAATAGAGGAGTACTCCGAATCGCTATTCATCGTTCTACTAGAGTTAAATGATTCCAGTGAAGTGAGCTTTCTGCAGCCCCTCTTGAAACCTTCCTCAAGTCTATTTCGATGTGTGTGTGTGTGTCTTTATTAGTGCATCCAATGCTATACCACAAAGCCTTATTTAGAATCCCGACTCTGATTGGTCAATTTTGTATTGTCAAAGTTACTTTTTAAAAATGGTCCGATTCGCCAAAGTTTGTACCTGTCTTTGATTTGAACGTGTGAAATGTCCCGTCTCTTTTTCTAGAGAATATGTCTTTTCCAAAACAATGACTTTATTACCCCGGAAGATGCAGAGAAGAAGAAAAACTAAGAGAGTAATGAATATTTTTAGGATTTTAGGATGGTTTTCGTTCGTGATTTGTGAAGGTACTGACAGACTGCAGTCGAAACAACAACACTTAACTTCTTACTGACTTTAAAGAAACGAGTTTTGATTTCATGATAAAGATGCACGGGCTCAAAAGAAGTAAAGAATGGCTCGCTATCGGTGTTGAACGGACTGAACTCTCTAAATCACGCAATGTACTCCGAGGAAGAAAGATAGCATTTCCGTAGCGATATACTTAGAGTTTATTTCGACTATCTTGAAATTCTAATCGCCTGGCTACAGGGATTGGTCTATGACTCGATAATCTACCAGCCGGCTGACTCCCCAAATGTTTTCGCGCCTTTGAAAATAAGCCGAAAAAGCAAAAGATTTCTCCAAAGCGTCTCAGCCAATCATGAGTCGAGTTATTGTGACATGCGTGCGCGGGTTGACCAATCCCGTGGGAGTATTTTTCCCCACACGTGTAAACGGATAGCAAAAAAACACAAAGAATGAATGAGGAATCGTTGTCAGTGTTTTAATGGCTTCTTTATGGCGCACCTGCTAATAGCAAAACAGGAATTATTGGTGTATATAAGCTGCATTGTGTATATAACTGATCTTCTATTAGCGCCAGCTGGATTTAACGAAAATCGAGCCCTCTCTCTTCCACACTTCACAGCACTACCGTACCAACACGTCACGAACACAACAGGACAAATCCAACGGTTCCGTTGTTTGGACAACGTTTTAGCTAATGATTTAAAACGTTGGGAATTATTTTTACGTTTTTCACTCTTCAATTAGAACGTTTATTTTCTATTCATTGTTTTTAGGAAAAGCAATTAGCAGATCTGAAGAGAATAGGGGGTCGCGTGTCTGTCATTATCACTTCTGGACAACAAGGAAAACAGACGACCTCTGTTTGCGTATTTACCCCAATTACAACAAATAAACTTGCTGAATATCGAACGCGGTTGTCAGTCAAAAATGGAGTTCCGAGCTCGAATTTTAATTTTTTTTTTTCTTTCTTTTTGCCCTGAATTTTCTTTCTCAATTCAAGAACCTTGTTGAAAAACGTTTTTTAAATGACAATTATAAGATGTAAAGCGCTTTATATTGTGAATGTCAATGCAATCCATCATGCTTTACGTAATTAAGACTTAAGGTGTAAAACGACCATAAAAAAGAGTGATGACTTCACGGATTTGCCGTCGGTTGATGGTGAATAAAGTGCTCGTTCCATATCAAAGTTGTAGCCAAACGGAACCGTTTTCAGACCGCGCAGTGAGTGAGCTTTGCACTCATATTTAGTGAAACATGAAATACACTTAAGCTAACTAGCTGGCTAAATGAATATCAAGTGCTTGGCTTCTGTTAAAGCGAATAAAAATTTGCTTAAACCAAACAGACTCATGAATCTCTGTGACAGTCAGTCCCACGAGACGTACAAACCAAACCAAACAAATGAGGAAAAAGGAAAAAAGGAAAAGAAAAAATAGAATAATGCGAGATGAAATCAAATATACCTCGAAAACATAGGTATGAAATTAATAGATTTTACGAGTTTTGGATATATATATATAAAATCTATATATCCCACAGAGACGTGAAAAAGAATTTGTTTTTCAAATGCTAAAAAAATAGAGTTAGGTGTTTAGGTCATACGCGCTAAAGAGTGCTCAGTTTATACGTCCAGCTTGCCAGAGGGAAGTAAAGCACACTTGCTTACAAATTGATAAAAATCTTATAAAAACTTTGCAATAGCGTAACACCAAATACAATCAAGCCGTCTTGAAGACACATTCCCTGATTTTATCCAAAAAAATGCATTATTTACTTAGAAAATTATGTAAACTCGTGAGTGAAGACCTAACGAGTAAATCTGATTATTTGAAAGTCTGTATTTATTGAATTTAAAGTCGTTACATACTTCATTTAAACATTTCGCACTTTTCAATGTTTATATTTGAGTATATGCTTTGTAAATATTGACAAAAAATAGAGTTAAGAGAATGGAAAAAGCGTTTTTTCCCCGTGGGAATGTCGAACTCTATAACATATAAAATGTTTGGGATTTTTTAAAGTAATTTGTGTTTGTCGTTTGAATTAACAAACAAAGTCCATTCGTTAGTCTAATAAAGTGTTTATCAGCTCGGAACTTTGGTTTGATAGTAAGGAGTGTCGTTAAACCACAAGACCAGGTTTTTTTTAGGTGATAATATGTACAGTATTATCTAGCTTGTTAGAGCCTTGAAACACGCCGAACGACTTTACTTTTTGCATAAAATCAAATCGGTAAAATATACCATAAAAAAAAGACACGAAAACTCCTGCCTAATTGAAATTAAACGTCCGGACATTGAATACCCATTTGATCCAAACAGTTATCAACAAATACAATGCAAAGCAAAAAGAAATAAAATCTGCCTTAATTTCCTTCCATAATTATTCAATGTTTTCCATTTTTTCTCCAAGAACCGACATCGTTAACTCCAGATCTCAGAAAATGGGCTTTTTAGAGCGTATTTTCAAGCTTTATCGACAAGTTCTGACTTAAAACATTTTATCTTGAACATGACATACAAATCTCTGTTTAGAGGCGTATCAAATCAGTTTAAAAGAATAGTATTTTGAATGGAATTTTCTAAGCAACACAAAGCTAGAATCGACGATGATTAGTCAATTAATACATATAATAGCTTCTAAATCAGATTTGAACATCTAAATCAGTTGTTTCAATATTAATGAGGATTACGAATTGATCATGAACCGGCTCTAAAAACACCAAAAATACAAATACATAAAATACAAAGTCTGTTTTCTAACCAAAATTTGCTCAAGGGAAACTGTAAATATCTATCATTAATTTCCTCATTTTTTTTAGAAAATTTTAAACTTCATGTTCGTAGAAAATAAAAATCAATTAGTCTTCGCACGTCCCCAAATACAAATGTAGTTTATGATTGTGTATTTTTCGTGAGTATAAAAAGAGAAATTTTGAGGCAACCGTATCTTTTTGAAAACAAATATTATTGTTTTCAATAAATATTCTACATATCATCCACCTAAATTTTGCAATTATGAAAAATTCTAGTAATTCCTGTTCGGGGAATAAGGTATTTTAACCCTAAAATCGATAGAAATTTTATTTATTTTTTCTTAATAAGAATATCATTGTTTTAAAATAAATAAATAAATAAACACAGATAGTCCAACGCAATCGTTTTTTAAGGTTTTTCCTGTAATTTTCGCTTTTGTAAAGCTAAAAATGTCGCCTCTATAATTTTCCAATCGGATATTTGTTATTGTAGATTCCTTTGTCATTTTATCGGTTTTCCTACAAAATAAGTATTGAAATAGCTCAAATTAAAGGTGCTGTGTGGTGTAGATGTTATTGTTGGAGGGATGTATATCATTTAGACTGGACCAGGACTGGACAGATAACAATGACATTTCGGTAATGTGTCCATAGGCCTTGCGATAAGTGTTGAAGGTAAAAGATCGGATCGCGATAGGACTGATAGCAAGAGGTCAGCGTTAATATACATGACTGAAAAGTGTCTAACATCATTGGAAAAAATTGCCCATACATTTGGAATATTTGCTCTTTCCCGGTCTTTTTCCTCTCTTTCCAAAGCAAAAGGTTGTTCTTAAAAGTAAAGTTATATAGCACAAGTAAACTGTGTGACAAAAAATCCTAAATGACCCGTAAATCTTCTGTTCTTTCGCTAACTAGTAGTTAGCGTGTTTTCGAGGCTACGAAACCTAAGAAACCATAAGAGGCGAATGTATAGCCAACAGATAGTATGAGCTTATAAAATCAGCAAAAATACGGTTCTGAATTTTAACAAATTCCTATGAATTATATACCAAAATGTTCAGGAAAGCCCGGGGTTTTCAAATCCACTTCTGTTTTTTTGACAGGTTCTGTTTTATATCAAGGAGAGACGATTTTCTAGCTTGACCCCGGTTATGTCATGCATTTTCTCTTGTAAAATACGTCCAATAGCGTACATTCAACTCAAAAAGTACGGTGGTTTTTTTAAATAAAATTCAATCTAAACCATATAATACAGTCCTTGAATAGTTGAATTAACTGAATCCACTTTTGCTTTTTGCCTAGATAGTCATTATTTTGAGAAAAGATCAAAAAACCGTGTTTTTGAAACATACTTGTATGGGCTCACATGATGGGGCGTGAGCTTGAAATCGTAGCTGACCAAATGTTAACAGATATTTTCTGATGTAAATGAAAATTTATCAATGATCATTTGTAAAATATTCATATTATTTTGGACAATTTTATGTTTTAGCATTACGTTTTTAGTGTTTTATATAATTGTGAGGACACGTTTTGTGCACATGAAGGCACTGAGCACTTCACATTAATGGGACAGACAGACAAACATTTAGCAATACGTAATGAAGTTCATAACTAGATTATCGACTGCATTAATATCAAGTTATTTACCTTGAATTATTCCTCGTTACAAAGTCAACACAGTCAGTCAAACTCACTTTTCCTAGGAATAAAAATAGTTGTTGTTCGCCGCCTTTTACTCTTTATCCATATTTAGTAAGCTTACCTCTTTTGGGAATGAACATACATTTCTTTTCGGTAGTTTTTCAGCCATTTAAAGCTTTAAAATGTTGTAAATATGAATCAAAACTTCCAGATATTATAGCGAAGAAACACTTGCAATTGTCCGCCATATTGAATTTAGCTTGGAGCCCTGGCCTTTGACAAAGGAAGCCCAAAACGTTTAAAACCACAGGGAACCCGCGCGAAGGACAATATAAGTTTGATATTATACGGTTTGTTTGTTAGTTATCGTATCTGAGCACGACTTCTCTTTCCTAGCTCTTTCAATCTTCTTTCTTCCTTTTCTTCTCCTCATCTTTCTCCTTCTTTTATATTCTTTCGCTAATCAATATTATTTTACCAAACGAGAAATAATTGGCCCTAAAATAAAGATTCACGTCTTCACTAACCTGAATCCACTTGTTATGAATACGAAGACCATGAAACTTTTACTCCGGTTATAAAATATTGACTATAGGAATGAATGCCGCTAAATATAATAATTTTTTTTTAACCTCAAGTACTCATGGAAAGAACACAATGCAAAAATAAATTCAAAGTGAAGGTGATAGATTCCATACAAGTTGGAAACCAAATATTTCTCTTAAAATAATAAAGTTAAACTGGTAAAGTAAGTAATTGAATATACATTTCCAAATAAAGGTTTCAAACCACGTAGTTCTATAGAAATATGAATTTAAGACTTACAATTTTAGTTTTGTCGAGAAGACGTTGTCAGTCATGCCAGATAGGTATGCTTACACATCAATTCAAACCAAGTTTACGTGCGCGTACGTTTGCACGTGCGCAGTAATCGTAACACGCAGTTCATTGGTTCATTTTCCGGCAGCACCTTTTCGGGAGCTTATTATAATAGATCAATAGTGACCCGTGAAAAGATTGAGTAATTTATTCAACCCGTGAAAGAAAAATGACTATTTAGTTAGTACCAGTTGATAAAGAACAAAAGAAAATAATGACTTTAGAGTCTACTATTCTTCGATTGCACGTTACGTCATCGCGGCCATGTTGGTGCTATTTAACAAAAGATTTCTCATTAGCATCCATTGTTAACAGCACCTCAATGGACTCCATGTTTTTGTCTTTTGACTCTCTTCGGAATTCTTGCAACCCATCAATCGTGTGTACTATTTTTCCACGGGTTAAGGTGACTCGATACAATAATTTTGAAGCACGACTCCTCTACTTGTATTGCAAACTGCGCTGTACCAAATATACCTTGGCCAAATATGAGTTTATACTAGTTGCAGGTATAGATGGAAGTTTTAAATCGTGTGTATTTCGTGACCATCGGACACGCCCTGAAGGCACAGTGACGTCATGTGATTATCTTTTTAAATTTTTTTGGCGTAATCTGACCAGATCCAGAGAAACGGCGTTCACTATCTGAAACATACTATGGTAGTCTTCAAGGTCAGAAAGTTTCAGAGATTTTCATTTTTCAGTTTTGAAATTATTCGAGTTTTAATATTTTTGGATTATTATTACTGTGCTTATCGTGCTAGGAAATGACTTTTACGATGGCAAAATCACAATTTAGCCAAGAATTCCTGAATTCGTTTGATCAGTGACCACGTAACAATGGTAGCACTTGATAAACGCAGTAAAATAAACTAATGTATGAGCACATAAAGTCCACTGAAGTTCGACTAGCTCCAAGCCATTGTTTCGTGGTCAATCAATCGAGTTCGCAAAAGAACTATTAATATCCTATCGAGTCAAGATCGATTAATAATATCATTAAATATCTTATCCGTTTTACCACAATGTTTAGTCTTGCTCCACGTCTCGTCGAGTCGTTCGTACATTTTGGGTTTGTGATCCAAATTCAGTTTTGCACACAAGGCGCACTTGAAATACTTCAGGGTATCCCGAACAACATATTTCTTTTTCCATTCAAAGAACTCCATGTAGGCTGTGTTATTCTTGTTCAAGTAAAGAAGATAGTTCGCTAGTGCTTGAGTGGTTGGAAAGTCAGCCGCGTTGATATAAGACCCTGGGACTGCTACTTTACTGTCGTACTTGGATCCACCCATAACAACAGGAACCACACCTATCAATAATCTCCACCAGTATTTTTCTGTGATGTAGTCTTCACACATATAGTTTTCAAATGCAAGGGCGAACTTGTACTGTTGAAGTTTTTCTGTACAATCCTTTGAAAATCGCGCACACGACCCTGCACCACCACCCAACAATGCCCCACAAGCTCCAAAGATATCTACATTTATAAATTTCCTAAGTTTACCAACGTATTTGTCACGAAGAAGTCCACAATGCGATGAAGCCCAGAAAACAAGCTTGGTTTTACTTGCAATAATTTTCTTTAAAGACTCTTGTTCTTTCCAAGGTGTGTGTCGTGGGAAGTAGTTTCCATATGGAAACCTTAAATCTGAATCGGGCCTATAAGTCAAAGTCCAGTTAAACATTCCATTATAGGGCGAGGGATCCGGCGTAAAAATAGGGCTTTCCATTATAAAGTAGATCCATCGTTGATGGGTGGGTCTAGTTTTTTGAAGGTTTCTTAGCTCTTCTAAGCCTGTCATGTCTCGAGCATGGAATATAACAGCATCGCTTCGAATAAAATCTTTTTTATCCGTTGTAAACTCGCACTGGTAATAGGGGCACTTTGTACCATCAATTGTGTTATAGCCTTCTTCTTTTACAAGCCAATTTAAGTCATTAAAAAACGGAGTGTACATCATGACCAATTTTGTCGAATTTACTTTCGCTGATTCCTGCCGTAGATGGCTGTCATCAAATCTGCCTCGTAAAGTTCGAAGTACTTCGTGGATAATGTCAAATTCTGCTTGAGTAGTATTGAAAGGGGTTGTTATATTATCATCAATTTTTAATCCATCAGAAAAGTTCGTCGGATTTCTATGCAAATATTCACCAAATACTTTTTCGAAATTCTCTTTCATTTTCTTCTGGACCATTGAATGAATTTTTTCATAACCAAGCGAATTTATGAGGATTCCAACAACAAAACAGACAGCAAAAACAAGAGAAATAAATACTCCTTGTTTGTTCATATTCCCTGCGTTAATTCAGCCCAAGTAGTTAGTAGCTATTTAGTGTCCTCTGACGTAGTTTTAAGGATTTCCAGAAATATTTGATGACGAGAAAAACTGAAAAAAAAAGAAAATGGGTTACATTATGGATTGTAGCCACAGAAACCGGTAATAATCTCAATATTAATAAGACGTTCAAGTAAACTGATTAATGTCTTCAGGTTTATAGTGCGACAATATTAATGTTAATTAATATTAATGTGGCTCTTTGCTTACAGTCAAAACACTTCAAGCGTGAACACGTAGAGGTCATTAATAACTTTATTTTTGGATTCTTGATTTCATTATTCGATTTGAACATTCATTATTGAAAACGAATTTTCAAAGCCTGGCATATACAAAAGCCAAGCATATATGCAACTGAAATGCAAAAACAACTTTTTGTGCAAGGAATATGTAATATTAATGACTTACCTTCTGTTTGCGCTATAAACAACAGCTTACAAGCCAAGTTAGGCGAATTTTCAAATTATTATTGTTCTTTGAATATTGAAGATTCGTTTTCAATAATGAATCTTCGAATCGAATAATGAAATCAAGAATCCAAAAATAAAGTCATTAATGATCTCTACGTGTTCACGCTTGAGGCAGTTTGACTGTAAATCTTCTTCTTTCTAAATTTTCCCAATTTAATTATCTATGTAATATCTTGGCAGAAGACTTCTCATAAGTTGAGAAAGTAATTACTCTAGCTGGTTTGAAGCTGGTCAGAGAAAGTCTTTTCACAGATCTCCTATACTGTACTACAGTAATCGAAATACGGCAACACAAGGGAGTCATTCATTGTAATAAGGGTTTCTCGTGGTACAAGTTGTCTGAAACGCCTCAATTCTCCTATTGTCCCCGAGACTTTTTTCAGGACGCTCCCTGGAGTAGAGATTACAAGATGGGAGTTCATTACACCTTTTGCTGTTCATTAACAGAAAATGTACATTCATTTGTGCCAATAGTTGTATCAATAACGTGTAATGTACTTTCATCAACACCACAAGTAACATCATTAGCACGGATCAACTTTCAATAACGACAATTGAATATGCGTGTACATTCATAGGCATCAATGGACAATCAATAGCGCGTTCGTACATTCATATGCGCGGATTGTATTTTCTTGTGCGCGAAATTCAACTTCAATAAGCCTTTTCATAGTTTAAGAATCGATTCCACTGCGCATGCGATTTTATCCCGAATTTCTCACCTTCTTTTGTTTAATTAAGAACAAAAGAAGGTTTAGACAAAGGAAGGTGAGAAATTCGGGATAAAATCGCATGCGCAGTGGAATCGATTCTTAAACTATGAAAAGGCTTATAACACCAAATGACAAACAATTGCATTTTTGGACAATCATTTACCCAAAAGTGAAAATTCATTAGTGCTATTAGCATAACCATTGACAATCTATAATGCGTTTGGACAATCATGAGGGTCAATGTTATATTCTATAGCGTGGTTCGACAAACATTTGCATGATTCGAATGAACAATAAGAGAAATAAAACAATCATTAGCGATTTTTTATTTATTTTAGCCTTTAATTTCTTCGCCATTTATACATCGTGGCAAATACGTTTGCATATAACTGAACCACTGACCACATTTAGCGATAGTGACAGTTGCCACATTTCTCTGGAACCCTTCCATTAGCAACTGCGTTCTACAGTGACCTAGAGCAATCCCTTGCCGTCTTGCCTCAGCTCGATCGTTCGTATGTTGTTGGATCTCTGGACGGCCGATGTCGGCTTAAGTGAGCTAATTGCTATTCTCCTACGCAGCCGCTATTATGGAGGCAGTTACCTGAGTTTTTTATATGTTTTAAAGTGATAAAAAAAATCGCTAATGATTGTTTTATTTCTCTTATTGTTCATTCGAATCATGCAAATGTTTGTCGAACCACGCTATAGAATATAACATTGACCCTCATGATTGTCCAAACGCGTTATAGATTGTCAATGGTTATGCTAATAGCACTAATGAATTTTCACTTTTGGGTAAATGATTGTCCATAAATCCTATTGTTTGTCATTTGGTGTTATTGAAGTTGAATTTCGCGCAAAAGAAAATATAATCCGCGCATATGAATGTAAAAACGCGCTATTGATTGTCCATTGATGCCTATGAATGTACACGCATATTCAATTGTCGTTATTGAAAGTTGATCCGTGCTAATGATGTTACTTGTGGTGTTGATGAAAGTACATTACACGTTATTGATACAACTGTTAATGAATAGCAAAAGGTGTAATATAGATTGTGAAAAGGAGCGGTCCTAGGATAGATCTCTGAGGTATTCCGCAATTAATTTTAATGTAACTAAGACCGCCATTTTGGATAGCCATATTAATATAGGATATCATGAATTGCAATGAGAATGCGTATCACAGAAAGAAGTTGGTGTAGCGTCGTAGTTGTTTGATGTGTCACGTGGTGAAAAGAACCTATGAGAAAACGTTGTTGTTACGCACTTCCACGTGTCATTGGCTAATTTGTATGAAAACTTGTCTGGGTGCTCTTGGTTGGTGAAGCCTCCGCATTGTAAGAAAATATTATTTTTTTCAACTTATACATATATTTTTCATTTCAATTTGGCATATGTTTTTCCAAATTTTCATATTCATTGTGCTAGTGTATTGGAAATTATCTTTAAAATGCAGTTTTTTTGGTTTTTTTTTTTTTGCTGTTGTTATCCTTGTCTAGTGACTATGATTAAACTAGACTGTTTCCATAACTCATGTTCATTGTGCTAGTGTACTGGAAATTTGCTGTTGTTATCCTTGTCTAGTGATTTTACCAACTGACTAAGTCAACTAGACTGTTTCCATAATTCGGTGTTTTCACTCTCCTGTTGATTCTGGATGCTGCAAACCACAAAGGAGCGAAAACTACGGCTTATGGAATCAGCCTAACAATAATCAAGCAAATTTATATATATATTTTTTAATAAAAACACTTGAAGCTCTTGAAATTGACGCTCATTTATCATTCAACAGGTCTAGTACAATTTTGTATCGCGCGATTCACTAAACAGTTACTTATATTTTTGAGACGACAATATTTTGTAGTATTGTCGTTTCGAAATTAAGGTTTATGATTGGCTAACGTGCGACAAAAAGGATAAATGGATGCTATCACGGGGCTTCGCACCAACCACTAGCCGTGCTGCAGGTTTCTGAATTATTTGAAGGTTGCTTAGGTCAGTAGACGGTAGACCGTACAGGTACAGGATGCTATTACAATGGTCGGGCCTTCAGCTTATAAAGGCATGCACAAGGCATTCAAGGTGTTCACGTGTAAGGTAACGACGAATTCGGCCTAGATTGCGCAAGGCTGCAGAAGTGGCTTTGCAGAAAATTAGATAAAATATCAGAGATTCAAGAAAATCGTGCAGCCAGTCAGGCGCATCAACACATAGAGGAAAAAAATCTATGCGACAGGGCACCAGTTAACCCTGGCGAATAGGGTCTGGTTAGTTAAACAGTTGGTGTTGGAACAAATCTGGCTCTTTTCTCCCGAATGAGCCACAACAATGGGTAGCTCGTGGATAAATGGCAAGTTCAGTAAAACGAAAAACGTTTACGAAGTCCAAAGTTTGCACATTTTATACAGAGTTGCATGTTGTTGGGTAACACCGAGATTACAATGCAACGAACAATTTTTGTGAAATTTCGATCTTAAGTTGTTTACGAGAATATTTAAACAGTGCTTCTTCACTATAATGATTTTCAAGAATGTCCATCAACACATATATGTAAAAAAATTTGAGTTATGAAAAAAGTGATGAGAGGCAAACACAAATTGATAAGCGCACATGTTTTAGAAAGCCTCAAAGAAATTGAATTCAATTGAATTTATTCATCGCTGGAGTGAAAAACTGTTGGTCAACGTGTAATAGTCAAAAAGATATGGAACTAAGATCAACTATTGTGTATATGTTTAATATCTATGGAGTCAGTTTTTTTTAGTTTGAAACTCTCCACCTTTAACATTTGGGCTCTAATAGTTCTTGGCGTGGCAAGGCACCTGAATCAGTCAATAAACCAATAGCTTTAAGATAAAAATGAATCAAATTGAGCTGATCCTCGCAGTATATGAAGCAACTTATGGAGCTGCAAATTGAAAGACTCAGAAAACATTCTGAGTCTTGAACGACGGAAACATATGCAAGAAACTGATAGCGATCGTGAGCGATTCATGCATCAATAATTTCAGCGATCCGGCGATTCCTTCATATACTGCGAGGATCAGCTCAATTTGATACATTACAACCACAGTACAAATATATATTTCGTATATATTAACATACACAGATATAAATAAATCATCCTGCAAACCAAAAACCTTAATCCAGAATACAATAAATAAGAAAGACCCAACATTTGGAGTTGAATGTTGTGGGTTAATGGATAGTTCGTGTTGCACTGAAAGTTATGAAAGCATGTTAGTTTTTATTCGAATATTATTCGTTTTTATTTCATAATTGGATAACCCTATATTGTACTTTGGTAGAGTGCAAAGCATTTATCAGTGAAATAGCACAAACCAAAAAAAGCTCGAAACACATCTATTTTACTTTTGATTCATAATTGTTTCATTGCTGGCATTTTGTACTAATCAGTTAGTACTTTTTCGTGGATATATCATGGTTTGTTTTCTAACAAAGAGTTTGAAAGCTTTCGAAAAGAACCTGACACATACATGTACATAATAACGAATAATACCAACATAGACATAGGCAAAAAAATACATTCAATTGCACAAATGAAATAACAGGAATAACATGCGAAACTTTATGAAACCAGTAAACCGAGAAATAGAATGAAAGAGCTAGCTCTGACTTACCTTCAAGGTCCGTTTTAAAGTAATTGAGATAACATTGGCTCGTCTAATGATGCTAGGTCGATCAGAGACTTTCATTGACGTAGTGTTATTAAAAACGTCTGTAGAAGATATACAAGGGAAAGGCAGCTAGATCATTTTGAGAAGCGACGCAACAGTCTGGTTTGAACCGAAATACAACAGCATGCTAATGAGCGATCTCGTACCGAGTCTGCGTTTCCTCTGACCTGCGGCGAAGAACGAGGGCTCCGGCATAATCCATTTTTTGGCGCATGCGCAAGTTTCCAAGTGAGATATAATCATTGAAAATCATGCTTTCAAACAGAGTTCAGTGTTTACTTCCGATCAAGTTAAAAATTAGAAATCGAAAACATTTATTTTTATTTTTGGCAATTATTATATTATATTATTTTTGTTTCATGTCAACAATTATCGTCCCATTTCTCTTCCATCTGTATTTAATAAAGCTCTTGAAAAACGTATTTCTTGTGGTATCCCTCACAGATCAGTTCTTTGGCCATGACTGTTTCCATTATACGTAAATGATTTTTAGAACTCATCTAATATATTCTCTCTTTTTAAATCAGACTGATTGTTTATCTTGTATAGCATTTTAAATGAAAATAGGATATGATGTTCAATTTAAGTCAAATTTTAACCATGTTCCATTCCAATCTTAATTGGAAATCTCATATTTCTTTTATATCTCAAGCAAGATAAAACCTGCCATTATTTGAGTATGGAGTAAAGAACTTGTTTTTGTAACTTTTTATTATTCTTTGATCTTTCCTGCTATCTAATCTATGGTATTGTGGTATGGAGACATACCAATGAATCGACTGTAAAACCTTTGTTCATCCTACAAAACAAGGCTGGCGCCTTGAATATTACAAATTTTTAAGGCCATACAAATGTAATCTTTATCAAGCTTAAACTCTTGAAATTCTTTGAACTTGTTTGTTTTCATACTGCAATGCTTTCGTCAGCATTGCATCGCAGGTTGAAGACACATTTCCTCGAGGTACAGGGCCTTAAAGCGATATAACCTTTTCAAAATTTCAACTTTTCTTAGTAAAAAATATAAAGTCGAAACCTTGACTTTTTAATAAACCTTTAATTTATTCCTTGAAAATGTTCTCTAAACACAAATCCCTGGTAAATAGTCCAGCTATAGATCCTTTTACCTACGTCATGTTTTCCCATTTTAGACCACAAGCCATTCCCTAGAGTTTCCTTACTTTATTTAATGGTTGCGCATGAGAAGAGACATGAATATGGATACAACTCTCATTTTTTTAACCCTCTGAAATATTATTTATTATTTATTAAACTATAAGGCTGACATGTATTAGATCAGATGACAGTTAAAAAGGCAAGAGAAAATGTGTCATATCGAATGAGTTGTAGGTCGTTATAACACTTTTATTGATTTAAAGTGCTTATAAGCCTTTACACAATATTTTCAGAAGTGATTCTTCAAATAGTGAATAGTTGATTGTGATAATAATTCGTCATTTGAATGTCGGGTCTTCGAGATACGAAGGTTTATATTTCCAATATATTAATGACTATGACGTAACATAAGGGATTTGAGTTATTTTGTATTTTTAATATTGAACGCTGGACATTTTTTGAAAATAAATTTGTAAGAACCTCTACGTGAGTCACGAGTAAAAGGGCGATGCTTTTAAAATACTGTAATCCAGAACGAGTGCAGTGTTGTATATCAAATGATCCCTTATGTTACGTCATAGTCATTAACATATTGGGAATATAAACCTTCATATCTCAAAGACTCGACATTCAAATGACGAAATATTTTCACAATCAACTATCCATTATCTAAAGAATCAATTCTGAAAATGTTGTGTAAAGGCTTATAAGCACTTTAATGATTTGTTGCATTGAACCAAGAAAAATTATTCAATACGCAGTCAATAAGCCTCTTCAAAGATATCGCCGCCATCTTAAATTTTGCGTGAAAGCGAGGCTGACCTTGAGTCGTCAGGCACCATAAAGAGCTGATTTATGCCATCTTAAGTACCTTTCTTTCTGTCCTGACCTTTCTCTTCCTCTTATTCATTCATTCGTTCATTCATTCGATCACTAACTCGATCGATATCATTTGTCATTGCTTACTTGCCATTCCCGTCATTATCAACAGCCGAAGCAAATAAGAAAAAACTGAAAGTGAAGAAGAAACACTTAGAAAACTTTGTTACTCTACCCGACGTAGTTTGTATTATCTATTTTACAAAACTAGACTCTAATACATCATGATTAGAAAACAATATTCCAGAATTAATTGGTCATCAGCTCGGTTACCAATAATGTAGAGAATATAAGTCAGAGCCATATATTCTTGGCTTTCGCTTAAAGTTAAAAGCTATATGATTGATCAAGATTTTATCTAATGTTATCCTAGGCTAAAAAAACAACCGCGTATTAATTCACCAAAACTTCAAATTTACAAAAATTTATAGTTTTACTAACATTTTGCTTTAACTTGATCTTAATAGCTATTTATATTCATCCTAGAATAATCTGTACTCTATTAGGTCGTAATTCCGTTAGTGATTTTCAATTTCTTTAATTAGCATTTCTATATCAATACGTTCTTTCCTGGAAACACTAATAGAATGAGCTTTGGCTGCATTGTATTTTATATTGGCCGTTTTTAGCAATATATTTTTTTTCCTGACAGCTGATAAATAACAATTTTGAGTCAAGCTTATGATTCTCCGTCCATTCAGCAGCGCATGAATTCAAGTTGTACACACATGATTATCTGACTTACAATTCCTCTAATCAGTAGTCTTAGATGTAAACATATTAGTTTTCCAATTACTCAAAGTTTAAAGGCTGAAATGTTCCAACTTGTGAGGAAGATTTTGCAGGTAGTGAAAAAGAATCTTGGTGACACGAATCAAAACTATTTTCAGTTTGTTTTTCAGTTCGTTCGGAAGCTCTTTCTTGTGGTTCTTTGCCGGCTTTGGTTTCTTCTTGGCTTTTATTGTCCATCTTCTGTAAAAATTTGCTCACTTTAGCAGTAATTTCGTTCATTTGAGCTTCGTTCAACGAGCTATTGTTTCGTGAGAGTACTCTTCTAGGCGTTGAGGCGCCAGATATATTAGGACTTGGCGTAAGAATAGGGCTTTTCATTGCACCGCCATAGCTACCTCTTCGATCGCGTCTATGCCCACTTTCTGCGCTCAAGAGCCCACCGTCTCCAATAGGAGGCAGCGACTGCCGTCTTGGCTGATCGAAAGGAGCTTTAAGAAACATTGAAGTCGGTGATAATAAAGCGTTATTACCACTAGAATCATAGCTTAAAGGCTCATTCATGCCTTCGGATCCGAATCTCCTTCGAGTGGCAACGGGAGATCGCCTGGGGTCGGTGACTGGAAGTGGTAAACTTGCAGATAGTAATTCAGGCGGTGTACTGTAACGACGAGGAAGTCGTGGACTTAAGCTTCGGCTTGAATCCCCACTAATGTCAGTAACAGTGAGACGATTTCGCAGCTGATCTTCAACACCTAATTCTCTTTCCACCTTTTTCTTTTCTCTTTTCAGTTCTTTTTCGATAGTTCCCTTGTGGGATTCGATAGATCCAAGTTTGAGCTTCAGTCTGCGATCGGCTAGCGAGTTCATGGACAAAGTTTTATCTGCGTATTCTGTTCTCTGATAAGCCATGCTCTTAGATATACACCGTTTAAATTGGTGGTTAAAAATCTAATATTTAAACCAAAAGTCCAATTCCTTCAAAAAATATAGCTTTTTTCAAAACAAATTACTTGCTCCACAAAGATTAAGACTGTTGTTGACTTTTTTGCAGTAATTTTCCGGACGCAACGGAGTTTGTCTATTTTAATATTCACTTCTTTCACTGAGTGATAATTATGCAAATTTCTTCCTGACACACCGTAGCACCTGTCTCTACCAAAATAAAGTGTTTAAAACCCTAGAAATTTGGCTGATTTTCAGACGTTATCCTTACAAGTACTTCCAATTTTGGCTACGGAAAACAAATCTGGATTGTCACACCACTTTGCCGCCAAAAGCCCGAGGAAAAACAAGCGCGTATTCTATTTTATTTTACTGAACAAAGAAAGTAAACATATGAACTGCCAGTGGCTGGAAGTTAGCAGTAGAATAGAATTATGAAGTCGTTGCTTAGCAACGCTAAGGAATACTACAGGAACATATAGTCTATGTTCAAATATTGGCCTTTCTGATCTGAACGAGTAGGACACAGAAAATTGAAGTCAATGTTCAATGAAGCTGTATTTTTGCGATTTACCCTATATCGTAGCTGCGTGCCCTAAAATACGTATATGAGTACTGCTGATTAAGAGCTGTTAGGATCTGAGGAAACGGTTACGTACGACTGTAGACACATAGGGTGGCCCATAAGGGACAAGATAGACAAGATGCTTCAAACGAAAAACGACGGAGTTGCTGTATGTTAGACGAGTTGCTGTATGTTAGACGAGTTGCTGTATGTTAGACGAGTTGCTGTATGTTAGACGAGTTGCTGTATGTTAGACGAGTTGCAGTATGTTAGACGAGTTGCTGTATGTTAGACGAGTTGCTGCATGTTAGACGAGTTGCTGCATGTTAGACGAGTTGCTGCATGTTAGACGAGTTGCTGCATGTTAGACGAGTTGCTGTATGTTAGACGAGTTGCTGCATGTTAGACGAGTTGCTGCATGTTAGATGAGTTGCTGCATGTTTTTAGACCTTCTTAGCATTGAATATTATAGTTAAATTACTTATCCTTTGCTTACTTAAAGTTTACTTATTCAATTTGTCCTCTGTGTAACTAGTTGTGCTATTTTGTGAGTTTTTAACATATTTTTTTAGGTTTAAACATGGGCCGCGGTGAAACACGGAAACGAAAAGTGCGGAAAGTGTGTTAAATCGGAGAATCGGACTTCCAATTTAATCTTAATTGATTTTAATTAATAAATTAAAATTAACCTTTACCTGGTTAATATGCTTCGTATCTCGATCAACGTTGCGAAAAGGTTTGCATACATGCTATTAATTTATTAAAAAATAAATAAATAAATAAAATAATCGGAATCTTGCTTTAAAAACCTATCAATATGCATTGTTGGAGCTATTCAGCCGACGGGCTCTGGAAAATCACCAATAATGTTTCAAGCAAATGCAAAAGTGATCGGCTGCCAACTGGCCTCGAATCAATTCTCGTGAAAGTGCGTTTAAATGCAAGCCTCTTACTCTTATACTTCTGGAATACGAAAGATATTGATTATCGTACCATATTCTAGGAAATCCTGAACTCCATCCAAGCAAAATTGTAACGGAAAAATCCACTTATTTTCTAAGACTTTCGTGTCAGTTAGAATCGTTAGCCCTTTTATTTCCAGAAAGACTCTTTCTATATTTTTTTCACCCCAGACCAATCAGAATTTTCAAATAAATCGGCCGCCGCCATAGGCTCTCGTTTCTCGGTGCTGACCAAGAGAAACGTGGGCTCTGGGTATGTACGAGATTTGGTTTGATTGTCCAGAATGAAGAATTCACTGATCTTAAATAATATGCGCATATTTAATTTGAGTCATCAAAATGAGGCTAAAGCTGTTAAAGGCTAAAGCTGCATTGTTTGGGTGCTAAGCCGGGATTGGTCCATTGTGGGGTTTGCCTTAATTTTTCTCACTACTATGACCTGTATATGTAACACCTTCCAAAAATCTTGGAATGTATTCCTTTATGGTAGACTGTGCTGTCTCAGGCCCCGTCCACACGCATCCGCAAATTTTTTTGGCAGATACGAAAATGTTCTCGTCCACACGCAGCGTATTCGAATCGTTTTCGAATCGTTTTCACCGTCCACACGTATCCGGAAATTTGTTGATCCGCCCTGATGCACGCTAGTGCCTAATCCCTTTGACGGATAGTTTTTCTTATTGAGCATGCGCAAAATCGTGTTTACGTCAGCGTATTCGAAAATTTGTGGTATACGACCGTCCACACGTATCCGTATTCGGAGCGTATTCGAAAGTTTCCACTCTGGAGACCGTTTTCGAAAATGTCCGGATAAGGATACAAAAATTTCCGGATACGTGTGGACGGGGCCTCAGACACTTTTCCATTTGCAATCATTCTTTTAAGGCAGGGTTACTTTTTGAGGAATATAGGTCATATCCATTTTGTAATAACATATTTTTCACTAAATCATAAATAATGCTTTCACGGTAGCATATCGACTGACTGATAAAGAAATGAAATGAAGTATTTAAAATGAAACAGGTCAAATGTTATTCAATTCGTTCCATTTTCCCTGTCAGAACAGGTTAGTTACAACTACGTTTTCTGTGGCTAGGTGTACTTTAATGCAATTTAAATTCATCTTGTGGCTCTGTCAACCTCTTTTTGTTTCGGCCCTCAGGCCGAAACAGTCACTACATTCGGTTTGCCGGCCCTTAATAGTCTCCGTGCGTGTCATTTTGGACCTAATCCAATCACATGCAATACGAAAATGTAAAACATTTCATCATGCGGAGTACTTCGGAGAGTTGCGTTGAATTTTCTCTGAGGTAGACGCGTAGACTATATTATACCCTTTCGCATGACGCCGTTTTTTGGGGGGGAAAATATATTAACTATAACTGGTGAGTTTATCTGTATATCTAACAGTTTATATATATTTTGTGATGCAAGCTTCCCATATGTCGTAGATTTGTGCGCATGCTTGTCTTGGAAAGAGTTCGAGCATGCGCTGTAAGGACATGGTCGCAATATTCCTTGCTTCGACATTAGAGAAAAACGTTTGTGCATGCGTGCACTTCAGCACGTTTTCCCACAGGTAGCTCAAGCGTATACATTGTACTGTTTTGCTATATAATATACGGGACTTCATAAATCTTCATCTTCGTTCACTGAATTTTAATAAAATCCACTGAAACTTTTACAGCGTGTTTTGGTTGTTCTTAGCTTCACTCTGAGCGAATTTCGTTCAATCTAACTGCACTTTCCCCACCGTGAAGGAAAGAAGGAGAAGGTAGGAAACGGAGGCTGTCCATGGGTCTTCGATCGGCTCCACTCCACGATGATGTACGTTTTCACTGAAATCTTAACTCAACCAACAATCTGCACCCACATTTTATCCGCAGCGCTCGAAACCGTGGACAGCAAAACCGTTAAAAGCGCGGCCATCCCTGGAACCGAGTACAAAATATGACACCAGTGGAGAGGCTCAGAGGGGCATAATGACCTCCCAACCGTATCACCCCGAGGCATCTTTGGAGTGGAGTGGAGCCGATCGAAGACCCATGGACAGCCTCCGTTTCCTACCTTCTCCTTCTTTCCTTCACGGTGGGGAAAGTGCAGTTAGATTGAACGAAATTCGCTCAGAGTGAAGCTAAGAACAACCAAAACACGCTGTAAAAGTTTCAGTGATTTTAGTAAAATTCAATGAACGAAAATGAAGATTTATGAAGTACCATATATTACATGCATATAGTAAAGCAGTATAATATATACGCTTGAGCTACCTGTGGTTTTCCAAGAATTTTGAAGAGTTTGAGTGAGAAAATAAATACTTGTTTTCTCCAAGTATACGAAAAAGTTCGCGAGTATACTTTTGTCAGACCAAGATACTGTATCAACAAACACAATGTGAAAGAATTAGCCTTAAAGTTTCAAGCATGGACACTACGTTTTGGCATTTTGTGAAGTCCAATTTATCAGGCATGTTTGAAAGTGTAATTTACTTATGTTTTGACTAACTTGCATACGGATTCAGAGCATGCGCAGACGTTTTTCACTCGTGTCTCTTGCTTCCGGTTGTAGGGTTTCCCAGAGCCTCTGACCTCTGCTAGCTGACGGGGAGGAACGACAACCGAGGAGGATCTGAGAACGAGAATGTCTCTGATTAGTCAGATCCGAAGCCTCGTGTTGATCACTCAAATCAAATATGCGCATTTAATTTAAGAGTAGTGCTGCCTTGCTGTGATTGGTGGAGACGCGGCTAGCAGTGACTGAATGACGTCAAAGGCGTCGCGTCCCCAATAAAAGCATCCCGTTATTCCAACAAACTCATACCCCTAATGAGCGAAACAAACACAACGCTATACGAATCTACGAACTTTAAAGTGGAAGAATTAATCTCTGGTTTCAAGGAACTGGTGAAATCGAATGACCAAAGTGGTTTTCTATTAATGACTTTCAAGCAAAAAACATCTATTAATAATATGAAACTCTCTCCCGATTCGGCTAAAGTGAAAACGAATCCAAACCTGGGCGGAAGTTCTGTGCCAAGCGAAGTTTTAGCCTTAGAAATGTTGCACAGATGTTATGGTGCCAAACTTATTAAACTAGAAAATGAAATAAGTTATAAAGAACCAGGTAAGGCAAAAACTGACTTCGTCGTATTATTATTTGATTTCAAACGTATCGCTGTCTCAGTCACTCGAGCAGTGAAATTTTATAAGAAGAAAAAGAAAAATAGAAGATATACAATTAAAGATGCAAAAACTCTGCTTGATAAGAAACTTAAAGGCATCAACATCTCGTCGGCTAATTCTGTAGATAGTTGGCACAAACAGGTGCTATTTGTCTGGACCGATTCTCACAATAAAGCGCAAACACTCTCCAAATATTACATTACTCTTGGAGAAGAAATAAAATCTAATACAGTGCTGCTTGTTGTAGTGGCTTCCAGTAAAATTAGCAGACAAATATTTATTTATTCGAAACCTATATGCAATAGAAAGGTGTTCTCTGAACTGCAAAATTGTCATCAGAGAAAACGATCCAAATCCTACAGTTGCGAGGACGACATAGAAACCTCGGAATTATATAGTCTACCTCCTAAACCAAAGCGATCAATGTCTTTAAACGAAGACAATGATGATGATGTCGTATTTTGGGAGCCACACAGTAATACTTCGATTCATATGGTGGAATAAGGATAACAAGAATATACTATTACTGATCAGAGTTATACTCGATCTTTTCTCAATATTTTCGGTATTGTTTCTATATGAAGTGAATAGTTGAATGGTAAAATATTTTCACATGATTTGAGTGATTTGCATCTTGAAGCTATCAAGGTCTGTACTTTCAAAATGCTAATGAGTGTGATGTCATATGAGGCAGTTGAGTTTATTTGTCATCATTTGTAAATTGAAACACTGATTACTATATAACTAATTTGCGATAAGACAATGTTTTATACAAGATGTTTTACTGCCCCAAAGAAGTTTTGTATATGTAATAATGCCTCTGACATCACACTCATTACCATATTAGAAGTATAAACCTTGATATCTTCAAGATGCACCACTCAAATCATGTGAAAATCACTATTCAACTATTCACTTCATGTAGAAACAATAATGAAAACATTGAGTTAAGGGGAGAAAAAAAAAAAAAAAAAAAAAAAAAGTTAAGGGATGAGGGGAACTTTAATGTTCCAACAGGCGTTTCAAGTGTTCACCAACTTCACAGAACATCAATCTAGGGCTACAACGGTTGTCCTGAGCGTGCTCTTAGTTAGGGGGAGGAGAAGGTTTCTTACCTTTTCCGTGTCAATACCAAAGACATAAACAATGGTACTTAAAGCCTCCTTGCTTGCGCTCGGCACTTTAAAGGAAAGCTTAAAGGCGTCCTTGGGCAGGGACGAAATAAGCCGTTGGCCCTGTCTCACACCTTTTGCCAGTGTGGGACGTTAAAGAACCTGTTGTACTTTTCGAATAAGAGTAGGGGATTGTCTCCCGGTACAACAGCACAAACACCAATAAAGACTTTACCTTTTTATACACAACTGCATCTCAGCTTGTAAATTCCCCCAAAAAAAATAAATATTAAAAAAGAAAAAAAGACAGCCAAAGGTTACCAACAAACTCTTATTAGCTAGTTGCACATGTATACCTTGCATTTTAAGTTGAAATATTATAGAAAATAATTAGTTCTACATATATCATTGTAAACCATATTGATGCTGCTGTAACATTTGAAACTATCTCTATCTATAATGGTTAGCTGAATCCTATAATACTTTCAATATCTGTAACATTATTCAAAATCTGTAATTTTATTTTCAAGCCAACTCAATCTGTAACAGTATAATCAAGACTATACTTTCAAGAACTGCAACATTATTTTCAAGCGATCTCAATCTGTAACAGTATATTGACTGTACTTTCAAGATCTGTAGCATTACGTTCAAGCCATCGCAATCCATAACAGTATATCAAGACTATACTTTCAAGAACTGTAACATTATTTTCAAGTTGTCTCAATCTGTAGCAGTATATGGACTATACTTTCAAGATCTGTTACATTATTTTCAAGCCATCTCAATCTGTAGCAGTATATGGACTATACTTTCAAGATCTGTTACATTATTTTCAAGCCAACTCAATCTGTAACAGTATAATCAAGACTATACTTTCAAGATCTGTTACATTATTTTCAAGCCATCTCAATCTGTAGCAGTATACCAAGACTGTACTTTCAAGATCTGTTACATTATTTTCAAGCCATCTCAATCTGTAGCAGTATATGGACTATACTTTCAAGATCTGTTACATTATTTTCAAGCCATCTCAATCTGTAGCAGTATATGGACTATACTTTCAAGATCTGTTACATTATTTTCAAGCCATCTCAATCTGTAGCAGTATATGGACTATACTTTCAAGATCTGTTACATTATTTTCAAGCCATCTCAATCTGTAGCAGTATACCAAGACTATACTTTCAAGATCTGTTACATTATTTTCAAGCCATCTCAATCTGTAGCAGTATACCAAGACTGTACTTTCAAGATCTGTAACATTATTTTCAAGTTGTCTCAATCTGCACTAGTATACCAAGACTATAATTTCAAGATCTGTAGCATTATTCAAGCCATCTCAATCTGTAACAGTATATGGACTATAATTTCAAGATCTGTAGCATTATTCAAGCCATCTCAATCTGCACTAGTATACCAAGACTGTACTTTTAGGATCTGTAACATTTTCAAGCTGTCTCAATCTGCACTAGTATACCAAGACTGTACTTTTAGGATCTGTAACATTTTCAAGCTGTCTCAATCTGCACTAGTATATCAAGACTGTACTTTTAGGATCTGTAACATTTTCAAGCTGTCTCAATCTGCACTAGTATACCAAGACTGTACTTTTAGGATCTGTAACATTTTCAAGCTGTCTCAATCTGCACTAGTATACCAAGACTGTACTTTTAGGATCTGTAACATTGTTCAAGCTGTCTCAATCTGCACTAGTATACCAAGACTGTACTTTTAGGATCTGTAACATTTTCAAGCTGTCTCAATCTGCACTAGTATACCAAGACTGTACTTTTAGGATCTGTAACATTTTCAAGCTGTCTCAATCTGCACTAGTATACCAAGACTGTACTTTTAGGATCTGTAACATTGTTCAAGCTGTCTCAATCTGCACTAGTATACCAAGACTGTACTTTTAGGATCTGTAACATTGTTCAAGCTGTCTCAATCTGCACTAGTATACCAAGACTGTACTTTCAAGATCTGTTACATTATTTTCAAGCCATCTCAATCTGTAGCAGTATATGGACTATACTTTCAAGATCTGTTACATTATTTTCAAGCCATCTCAATCTGTAGCAGTATATGGACTATACTTTCAAGATCTGTTACATTATTTTCAAGCCATCTCAATCTGTAGCAGTATATGGACTATACTTTCAAGATCTGTTACATTATTTTCAAGCCATCTCAATCTGTAGCAGTATATGGACTATACTTTCAAGATCTGTTACATTATCTTCAAGCCATCTCAATCTGTAGCAGTATATGGACTATACTTTCAAGATCTGTTACATTATTTTCAAGCCATCTCAATCTGTAGCAGTATATGGACTATACTTTCAAGATCTGTAACATTATTTTCAAGCCATCTCAATCTGTAGCAGTATACCAAGACTGTACTTTCAAGATCTGTTACATTATTTTCAAGCCATCTCAATCTGTAGCAGTATATGGACTATACTTTCAAGATCTGTTACATTATTTTCAAGCCATCTCAATCTGTAACAGTATATGGACTATACTTTCAAGATCTGTTACATTATTTTCAAGCCATCTCAATCTGTAGCAGTATATGGACTATACTTTCAAGAACTGTAACATTATTTTCAAGCCATCTCAATCTGTAGCAGTATACCAAGACTTTACTTTCAAGATCTGTTACATTATTTTCAAGCCATCTCAATCTATAGCAGTATATGGACTATACTTTCAAGATCTGTTACATTATTTTCAAGCCATCTCAATCTGTAGCAGTATATGGACTGTACTTTGAAGATCTGTTACATTATTTTCAAGCCATCTCAATCTGTAGCAGTATATGGACTATACTTTCAAGATCTGTTACATTATTTTCAAGCCATCTCAATCTGTAGCAGTATACCAAGACTGTACTTTCAAGATCTGTTACATTATTTTCAAGCCATCTCAATCTGTAGCAGTATATGGACTATACTTTCAAGATCTGTTACATTATTTTCAAGCCATCTCAATCTGTAGCAGTATATGGACTATACTTTCAAGATCTGTTACATTATTTTCAAGCCATCTCAATCTGTAGCAGTATATGGACTATACTTTCAAGATCTGTTACATTATTTTCAAGCCATCTCAATCTGTAGCAGTATATGGACTATACTTTCAAGATCTGTTACATTATTTTCAAGCCATCTCAATCTGTAGCAGTATATGGACTATACTTTCAAGATCTGTTACATTATTTTCAAGCCATCTCAATCTGTAGCAGTATATGGACTATACTTTCAAGATCTGTTACATTATTTTCAAGCCATCTCAATCTGTAGCAGTATATGGACTTTACTTTCAAGATCTGTTACATTATTTTCAAGCCATCTCAATCTGTAGCAGTATACCAAGACTATACTTTCAAGATCTGTTACATTATTTTCAAGCCATCTCAATCCATAACAGTATATCAAGACTATACTTTCAAGAACTGTAACATTATTTTCAAGCCATCTCAATCTGTAGCAGTATATGGACTATACTTTCAAGATCTGTTACATTATTTTCAAGCCATCTCAATCTGTAGCAGTATATGGACTATACTTTCAAGATCTGTTACATTATTTTCAAGCCATCTCAATCTGTAGCAGTATACCAAGACTGTACTTTCAAGATCTGTTACATTATTTTCAAGCCATCTCAATCTATAGCAGTATATCAAGACTGTACTTTCAAGATCTGTTACATTATTTTCAAGCCATCTCAATCTGTAGCAGTATATGGACTATACTTTCAAGATCTGTAACATTATTTTCAAGCCATCTCAATCTGTAGCAGTATACCAAGACTGTACTTTCAAGATCTGTTACATTATTTTCAAGCCATCTCAATCTGTAGCAGTATACCAAGACTGTACTTTCAAGATCTGTTACATTATTTTCAAGCCATCTCAATCTGTAGCAGTATATGGACTATACTTTCAAGATCTGTTACATTATTTTCAAGCCATCTCAATCTGTAGCAGTATATCGACTATACTTTCAAGATCTGTTACATTATTTTCAAGCCATCTCAATCTGTAGCAGTATACCAAGACTGTACTTTCAAGATCTGTTACATTATTTTCAAGCCATCTCAATCTGTAGCAGTATATGGACTATACTTTCAAGATCTGTTACATTATTTTCAAGCCATCTCAATCTGTAGCAGTATACCAAGACTGTACTTTCAAGATCTGTTACATTATTTTCAAGCCATCTCAATCTGTAGCAGTATATGGACTATACTTTCAAGATCTGTTACATTATTTTCAAGCCATCTCAATCTGTAGCAGTATATGGACTATACTTTCAAGATCTGTTACATTATTTTCAAGCCATCTCAATCTGTAGCAGTATATGGACTATACTTTCAAGATCTGTTACATTATTTTCAAGCCATCTCAATCTGTAGCAGTATATGGACTATACTTTCAAGATCTGTTACATTATTTTCAAGCCATCTCAATCTGTAGCAGTATATGGACTATACTTTCAAGATCTGTTACATTATTTTCAAGCCATCTCAATCTGTAGCAGTATACCAAGACTATACTTTCAAGATCTGTTACATTATTTTCAAGCCATCTCAATCGGTAGCAGTATAACAAGACTATACTTTCAAGAACTGTAACATTATTTTCAAGCCATCTCAATCTGTAGCAGTATATGGACTATACTTTCAAGATCTGTTACATTATTTTCAAGCCATCTCAATCTGTAGCAGTATATGGACTATACTTTCAAGATCTGTTACATTATTTTCAAGCCATCTCAATCTGTAGCAGTATACCAAGACTCTACTTTCAAGATCTGTTAAATTATTTTCTAGCCATCTCTATATGTAGCAGTATACCAAGACTTTACTTTCAAGATCTGTTACATTATTTTCAAGCCATCTCAATCTGTAGCAGTATACCAAGACTGTACTTTCAAGATCTGTTACATTATTTTCAAGCATCTCAATCTGTAGCAGTATACCAAGACTGTACTTCAAGATCTGTTACACATTATTTCAAGCCATCTACATCTGTAGCAAGTATACCAAGACTGTACTTTCAAGACTCTGTTACATATATTTTCAAGCCATCTCAATCTGTAGCAGTATATGGACTATACTCTTCAAGATCTGTTACATTATTTTCAAGCCATCTCAATCTGTAGCAGTATATGGACTATACTTTCAAGATCTGTTACATTATTTTCAAGCCATCTCAATCTGTAGCAGTATACCAAGACTCTACTTTCAAGATCTGTTACATATTTTTCAAGCCATCTCAATCTGTAGCAGTATATGGACTATACTTCAAGATCTGTTACATTATTTTCAAGCCATCTCAATCTGTAGCAGTATAAGGACTATAACTTTCAAGATCTGTTACTTATTTTCAAGCCATCTCAATCTGTAGCAGTATACCAAGACTGTACTTCAAGATCTGTTACATTATTTCAAGCCATCTCAATCTGTAGCAGTATAATGGACTATACTTTCAAGATCTGTTACATTATTTTCAAGCCATCTCAATCTGTAGCAGTATACCAAGACTGTACTTTCAAGATCTGTTACATTATTTTCAAGCCATCTCAATCCATAACAGTATATCAAGACTATACTTTCAAGAACTGTAACATTATTTTCAAGCCATCTCAATCTGTAGCAGTATATGGACTATACTTTCAAGATCTGTTACATTATTTTCAAGCCATCTCAATCTGTAGCAGTATATGGACTATACTTTCAAGATCTGTTACATTATTTTCAAGCCATCTCAATCTGTAGCAGTATATGGACTATACTTTCAAGATCTGTAACATTATTTTCAAGCCATCTCAATCTGTAGCAGTATATGGACTATACTTTCAAGATCTGTTACATTATTTTCAAGCCATCTCAATCTGTAGCAGTATATGGACTATACTTTCAAGATCTGTTACATTATTTTCAAGCCATCTCAATCTGTAGCAGTATATGGACTATACTTTCAAGATCTGTTACATTATTTTCAAGCCATCTCAATCTGTAGCAGTATATGGACTATACTTTCAAGATCTGTTACATTATTTTCAAGCCATCTCAATCTGTAGCAGTATATGGACTATACTTTCAAGATCTGTTACATTATTTTCAAGCCATCTCAATCTGTAGCAGTATATGGACTATACTTTCAAGATCTGTTACATTATTTTCAAGCCATCTCAATCTGTAGCAGTATATGGACTATACTTTCAAGATCTGCAACATTTTCAAGCCACCTCAATCTCAATATATCAAGACTATTTAGTATTTGTCATATTCAGCTGATATTTAGGTAGAACTGCAAGAGCTAAGACAATATTGTAACCTGGAGTGTTTATTTTTGTCTCATTGTTTTTTTTTTGGTATAATAGGGGATTAAGGGCTGAGATGACCTCCATTTTTCTTGATGCACACACACAATCTGTTATAATATAACAACTCCCCAACAAACTGCACACACAAACACTTAGGATTGCAGTCCATCTCCACCTCCACGTGGTGCAATCTGGAAACTGTACAAATATTGATAAGCAGAGTACAGGCTAAGAGAGATGGTAAACACTACAACTGCTTCATACAAATACGTTACCAAATACCAAACTAGACGCCCTAAAGGCGTATACTCGGGCTACCTGTGTATAATAGAATGTAGAACTTTAAAGGGAAAACAGAGAGCACTAGTTAATGGAAATGGTACTGGAATTGAGAATTAGATTGCATTTCTGATAATCGGTTTTGTTTTTCTGTAGTACCCATGGAATTGTACCATGTCTAGCTGTTAGTGCGCATGTCTGATAATCGGTTTTGTTTTTCTGTAGTGTCCATGGAATTGTACCATGTTTGACTGTTAATGCACATGTCTGATAAACGGTTTTGTTTTTCTGTAGTACTCATGGAATTGTACCATGTCTGACTGTTAGTGCACATGTCTGATAAACGGTTTTTTTTTTATTAGTGTCCATGGAGTTGTACCATGCTCGACTGTTAGATCGCAAACGTGAAAGGTTATTTTCTCTTTTTCCAGAATTCATAGACCTATACTGTTCTGCTTTTTGAGACAAATGTTGTTTCTTAAGAGCAGGTTCCATGTTTGCATAGCTTAGCTTGCATTTCTCAGCAGTCTTGTTTTTTTGTGCATTTGATTTGTGTTTCCTTAGAATACTTTGTCTTGTAGTGTTTGACAACTGACTTGAGCATGATAGAAATAAAATAGAGAAATCTTGCTCATCGGATTGAACTGTTTTTGTTGTAATATCCATCATTTTCTGTACTAAGGTGGATACGTTTTTCACTTTTTCGAATACATTGAAGTCTCCATTATCATTTAACATCATGAGATTGAAGTCAGTGGTCCTGGATTTATGTTGAAAGATACAACAAACACAAGAAGTCGACAGCCATGCTAAAAATCCTGTATTACAATGTATATTATTTATTATTATTTTCTGGAGTTCTAATTTACTTGTCTCATGTGTGTAGTTCAATTTGATTTGTTTTTGTAAATTATAAGTCACCCTGATATCTACATCATATATCTGGAGGCTTGCTGGTAAATCATTGATTGTAAGGTACTGTTTGTTCAAGCTTTGATTATAAAACATGTTGCCATGATCAGAAATGGAGTCCAGGGTGTCTGAATTCCAATAGCTACAGGCTTTAATGACAGAAAAAGAAATACAATTACAATGATAGAGCACAGCAATGCCTCAAAAGAATACTACTGGTATTATTGGTATTTAAATTTGTTTTTCCACTCTTGTTGCTTTGCCGATCATTACCTGTAGCTTTGCAAATCACTTCACTCAGCTGTTCAGCTGTGTGGATTTCTGGATTTTTATATGAATTTTCAGTAGCATTGCTTTGTATACACATTTCTGTGATGTGGACTCCTCTGAGTTCAAATAAACCTGTTGAATTATCATACAAACTTTGAAAGTAATTTATTAAAGCATTCAAGTCATCAACATCTAGGAGTACACAAGTACCTTGAGGATGGGGGAGGCCATATGAATTACGAGCATGAGAGTCAAATATCTTAAATCTGCCATCATCATGACAATAAATAGCTACTGTACTACATTGAATAGTTAAAAGAAATGACTGATAATTTTCTCTAACTAAAATTTGCAAAGCATTGCCCAAGGGCATACAATAAATGTAATCAACAGTAGATGACACATCATGTACATTACCAGTATAGCTTGGACTGTATTCCAGCTGGTAATTAGTTTCTAATACTGTTACCATACAAGGTAATTCTGTCAAAAGTAAAAAGTCTTGGTTGTACAACCTTGATAAAAGACAATATAACTCATTCCCAATATTCATAATGTTTACTAGGTCTCCTGAAGATCTTAATGAACTCCTATGTTTATATATCAATGCACACAATGACATCGCTACACAATGACGACCAGCATTTGACCCAAATAATGCAATGTTACCTTGAGAATATGGAGCAGAAACTGTTTTGTTGGGATCAGTTACTGTGTATGGGCCAGGATTTTTTTCTACGTCTCTGCTCAGGGTAAACTTACTGTGATTGATTCTGTGATTGACACTTTTGTAAACATGGGATAAACCAGCATATTTTTGTGAACCTGGATTTGTCAAGAGTGGCAAGTAATAAATAAGCTTATAACTTGCATTTATTGCTCTTTTGTGTAAGTAAAAAAGTGATTTTCTAGAACATAATTTCCTCCGTCTGGGTAAAGCACTACCATGGCCAGTGTTTTTCTTAAACTTTCGATGACAACTTTTGACATATGATTTTACTTCTTCGGGATTGAAATTACATTTATTAAGAAAACAATGAATTCTAGATGACATGGGTACATTATTGACCACATACTTACGAACTTTTTTCCGTATTTTTCTGCTTTTGTGCAAAAGTTGGGTGAGTCGTTTAACTGGGACTCTACTTGGTTCTCGATCACGCGAAACAATACGAGGCTTGTGCTCAACATACTGATGAATATGAAATTTAGCATAACGAGACCTGCATTCCTCTAATAAATGTGACTCTTTATTGGGATAAACAAATACAGATAATTGTACAGCAGTCATTTTGTAAAGAATCTACGAAAGTCTTGGTCGAGGTATTTATGAAATGTACAACAAGAACCATGCACAGGGCAGCGATCAACACGCTCGCTACTGATAGTTCAAAGAACGATAGAGTATTGAAAAATATATTCAAAATCGTAAACGAAAACAATACAATAAATAAAAGACTTATCCTCACTGTCAATGATATATGTCCAAGGCTTCTTGATTCTGGAAACGCGTTAAATGTTATCTTGGAAGATTTCAATATGGCGTCCATGTTGTTTGGGATATTCAGTTTCCTGTCTTTCTCATCTTCTTTGTCAATGAAGTTCCTGCTTACTAAAGAGTTAGTATTTGTTCTTTCGTTCGAGTGTCTTTGAGTAACTTTGAGTACATTTGACTTTGTATTCGTTTGAGTTTCTTTGGTATTGCTTTGAGTATATTTGGCATTGCTTTGAGTATTATTCTTTCTGGTATTCTTTTGGGTTTCGAGTTCGCGGAACGACCCGTTTCGAAACTGACGCTCGACATCTTTTAGAGTGGGTCTACCGCGAACGGCGTGTGCTTTTGTATGTATTTTGAGCGCCTCAGCAGAACAGCAAGTCGCCATTACTTTCCAATAAGTTTTCAAGATAAAGCACGAGAAGCAGCTAGCAAGATAAGCAAAGGAAAAAGACCTACAGAACCTTCGAAAAAATGACTTGTGGTAACCCGCCTCGTTTTCATACTTGCAGGGGAACACCGCAGACCGCCGAGCATCGCAGGCTTACACACTTTCGACAACGTCGATAGATAGATAGATGGATAGAAAACCGAAACCTAGACTCGGTCTACCTTGCAGGTAGCCCGAGTAACTACCTAAAATGGGAAGAGTTTGGCCATCTTTTTTCCTTTTCGTTTATTCAATTCATTCATTTGCTCATTTTTGTTTCCTTTAGTTGAGAATTCAATCAATTCTGAACGGTAAAGATTATATCATGACTGAAATTTTTGTTTAGTTTTTTTAGTTTGTTTTTGTTTGGTTATTTTTTTGGAGGGGGAGGGGTGGGGGAGAGTAATGTGGAAATCACATGAAGTGACAAGAAAGACATTCAAAGCTCTTGCAAGCATAGACTAATTAGATCTACTAGCATACAAACACTAAAAGTGTGCAACATAAATATCACTAAATAGTGTTGTTATATGCTAATTATATTGTTTTCTTATGTTTAATTGGTGCTTATTTACTGCTAAATAGTGATAACTATTGCACACATTTAGTGTTTGTACTCTAACCTCTCCATCTACTAACTATTTTATGGGTCAAGTAAAACCCAAGTCAGTGAATGTTTAGTAGTAGTGTGTTTATTACTTATGACCTTGCTAACTGGTAAAACAGCCCATCATTTTAAGGTTCATTTGATTTATTAACATTTATTTATTTTTAGTTATATTTGGAGATAAAATAAAATAAATAATAATGATACAGCAGTAGTAGCATGCTACAATACTATAATCATTGCCATCAACAAAAATAAATTTGGTAGGTTTTTGAGTAGGTGCATTAATTGCAATAATATTTGGGAATATCCCATCAATTGTGGTGGAAATATGATACATAATGATAATAGATAGATATTAACTGAGGCAGAATACTGAACTGGGATCCAAGCAAGGAAAAAAGGAAAAATAAGTGAAATATGATTCAGTTTTAAAGGGTTAAAAAATAAAATAATGAGAAAATGGAAGAAAAAAAAAAGAATTGGGAGCTATCTAAATCTGATATATTATCAGTACTCGGCAACATTAATTCTTTGGGCAAACTTAAATAAGATATTCAGCTTTTGGATCCTGTAAATAAAGATAGAAAAAGTTACTGGAATAATATGGTAAGCACAGTCAAGAACAATGACCTTTCTCATGCATGATAGATTTTTGCCATCCAGCCATCCATTCAAGCACTGAATAGATGAGTTTTCGAGGAAGAAACGAAAGCTTATATTCTCTGAATTCATGGAATACACACACACTGTTGCTGTATAACAACTGTCCATTTGGTCGGTGAAAACACAACAGTGGTAGATTTATCAAGTGCAGGGGCAAAAATTGTCCCCCTTTGGATAATTGAACTTAACTGGTATGATTAATTGGCCTCGATTTTATATCCTATTGTAAACTGGTTGAATAGCTTTTAAATTTTTGCACAGTTGTATCAAGGATAAAATTGTGTTTCAACCTAAGTGATTAATGCCGCCTACCCCTTTTTCAAGGTCCTAAATGAAGAACAGAATAAACTAAAACAGGAGTAATCAGGATAGAAAATTATTTTTAAAATATGGGGAACTGCTTGTTTAAAGAAAACTTACTATAAACATCACTGTATCATTTGAAGTGTAGAGGTAGCTTGAAACCAATGTTCCTGTTCTTAATAGACTGTAATATGGCATTGTGGGCACACTATTGTTTTAGGCTTTAGTTTCAGTAGGTGTTCTCCACTTTATAGAACACTGCATACTGGAGTACTGCATAGCATTGTCTGACAACATTAGACTTGAAACCAATTTAACAGTGTGGGTACTCTACTGCTTAGCTTTTCTTCTTCCGCAGGAGTGTGTTGTTGTGCAAAATACTGCCTACCGACTGGGGAAAGCCTTGGTAATGACAGGTTTAATGATCTAAAACCTAGAAACAAAAACTAGATTGAAAATATATCTGCATAATGTCATTCACACAGACAGATATTTTTACAAAGGTTTTGTTATCATTATCCTAACTAAATCTCGAAACATTATTTTTTTGCAAAAGGCAGAGAGATTCCTTAGCCTGAGCCACAAGACTCATGCTTACGTTTTTAATGACAAATCCAATTGGAACTTGGGCAAGTTTTTTATAGCGAGGAAAATATTATCACCTTTGTTGTTGGTACTTTGGTTCAAGTACAGAACATTACTGGCACATTGATGGTGCCCTGTCACATGGCTGGACAAAACATCCTGTCAATGAAACAAAGTAAAATGAACCTTCAAATTTGAACAATGAAACAACCTCTAGGCTGATCTAAGTCAGGGCACAGCTAACTCACAGATAGAACTCTGAAACAACCTCCGGGCTGATCTAAGTCAGAGCACTGCTAACTCACAGACCAAATTGGAATTTAGCTTGTCAGGTTTTAGGCTCTAATTCAAAGGACTCACACAAGTCTTTTTTATGCAATGCATAATAATGAGTTAAAAACCTCTGGATCAAGCACTGTGATGGGAGGAGAGGGTAGGGGGCACGAACACATGGATGTTCAGACAGCAGAAACCTGCATTTTTCTTCTTGTGTGTGAAGGTGTAACAGTGGGTTCAGTCCATTTCTGGCTCTGCTACACACAACACACTCGTTGCATTATCATCATCACTACATCCACTATACAAGGGTGTTGACGGCCCACAGAATGGGGGAAATACACTTTTCTAGGCTAATGTTTTTCCACTTCATACCATATATCATTTCCTTGAGAATAAGATTTTTTGTTGGAGTTCTCATGTACAAGCATTAATAAAAGAAATGATACTCAAGGGAATTAAGCATGGCTGGAAATGAGAAACGATACACCCTAGCTAAAAGAAAAGCTATTGACTTCAACATGTTTGGTCAGATACAAGACTGATTGGCTAGTTATTGACAGGTATGCTTACCTTATTTGATGTGCACAAATCTCTCACCAAATACCCTGAAATATTGTCAAATACAACACTACTTTAGTACTCATCAACAGCAGAAATAGCTGACAAGACCTACATCAAAGAGAAAAATTGAACAAACCACTTCAAATAATCAAAATACCCTAAACTCAGAACTTTTAAATTCATGCTATGTGAATACAGAATTGTGTCAATATGCCAACAAATATAAGGGTTATATAATTAAAAATTCTTTGCATAAAGATTTTGCTGAGAAAACCAAATTTATGAATAAACTCTGCCACATCTACTTGAATCCTAATTAATGGTAAAACCATTTTATATTAATCTCTGCATATTCGACAGCATCCCTAAGGCACCTAGTTTCATTATTAAACGTGAAGCACTGGAGTGAAAGAGACCCTGAAACCAAGGGTACTCCCCTGGACCTTTAAAGAAATTTAAGACCTTCCCCAATTATCTACTCTTGATTCAGGGCCCCTTAGAGGAAAGAGATAATTTCAAATTCCAATAAACGATAATCCCTAAATAGACTAAAAATTGCTCTTGTGATAAGCTCCAAGCACATAATTTTTTTTTTTTTTTTGTGAAAGAATTGAGAAAAATTGTAAAATTATGGATTCTCAACGATTCACACTTCTGTTTTCCATGGTAACAGGATATAATAACTTTCTTAAATGTTTTCTTGGACTTATCGCATAGTAGGGGTCGAGTTGAAAAAGCGTGCTTAAGAAGTGTCCAGCGAAGCTTACATCAACCATCACTATTTGCTTTACCTGAACACCCTTTTTATGCCACAAAACGTTATTGTACAACGAGGTATATATGACATTAATTTTTATGCACACCTATTCATTGGTTGTTTAGAAACTATTTACTAGGTATATACAAGTTATGATACATACTTACTCATACGTAAAGACATCGCTAGTCCTTCAACGATCAGAAGAGAACCTATGGTAATCAGTAATGCTGGAGAAGATCTTTAGAACTTCTTTAGTCGTCTATTTTACTTGATTTGATATCTACTTCTCGTCGTAAGCTATTATTTTTATAAATTATATATTTATGCATTATTTATTGCTGTGGCATCCCAGCTATATTTTAAGGAAAGGTATAAGGAATAATAGAGTATCTTGGAAAACTTATTCCAAAGTTAAAAGCTTGTTAAGGATTAAAGAAAACTAGCATGTTATCGGTAAGTTTTTTTGAGCTGCATTGGTGTATGAAGGATATGAGATAGGAGTTTACTAACTTGAAAAGGGTGCAATAAAATATATACTGAACTTAGATTATGCCTTTGTATTTGGGAGTATTCTTTCTTTTTTTTTTTGACCATATAAATATTAACGAATCTTTAAGACTATCTATCCATCTTCTATGGTCTTACATAATCTACAATATGGAAAAATACTACAATTATGGTGATTATCCGCATTCTCACAATTTCTTTCCATTATTTTTTTCATTTTTCTTCTGTTTCCTTTAACAAAGTGCACTAAAAAAGCTGGGATGCCTGCATTAACATGTTCACTACGTATGCCAGAATCAGATATAAATGAGAAAGTATATATTATCATATTATAGACCATTTTACAAGAAAAAACACAAGATACATAACAACCATCAAAAGACTGAAAATTCCAGATATTCTTCCTCATTTGCATTGCAATTTTAACATGAACTTTTTTGGTTACACTTTCTTCATCGATCACTCTTCAATTCTTTTTTAACCCTTGACTTATGGGCTACACTTCAAAGAATTTTCTCTGCTCTATGGGCTATGCACAGCTCACTGTCAATGCCCATTCAGACTGCTTCATGGCCTCCGACATTGCTCAAGCAGAGTTCAAAGTTTTATTTTATATATTTCAGACTTCAATACCAATCTGGATTGAAATAAATATAGTTAAAGTCTCCTTGCAAGAGCACGGTGCAACCCAAAACTAACATGGAGTTTTATGAATGTCCAATGAATTTTATCTCATTGGACAAGCTGTTATCATCCATGTGTTACCATGACGACATGCTGATGCTCTTTATCAGGGTTCAAAGGTTGTTATTCCCACATGGTAAGGGCAATAACATGAACCATAGAGCACTCAAAATGAGATGGGTTAGGAGGGCTTAGATTGGCAATCAAAGTAGACTAGTATGTATGAAACTAAAACTGGCAGACTGAATCTTGACCGCATCTTGACATTTTAATGTACGTTAGCAAAATGTGGGGGCTATAGTCATACGAGCTCTCCCCTCCCTGCCTCTCCACACTCTAAATAAACAACAAAACAGTACTTAGTCATAAGTATTATAAGCAAGTGGAGGGGTAGAAGATACAATGAAAAATGATTTGTTAAATTTGCAAGCAAAATAAGCCAGCTAAGAAGAGAAAAACAAAAATATTATGCCTCTCAGATACAGCCTTTTTTGCTGAACACATTATTTCAATTGAAATTCGTACGGTAATTCCAATGTTTTTTCATCACAGAGGCTTAGTGCTTGTTCCTAGTACATTATATTTATTACAGTGTGACACTCAAAAGTATGACCGGCAATAATGTATTTTACAATAACTTATAAATTTCTCGCACACTGATTGGTTATTTCTTTATTATCAATAAGAGGACAGGCAGGTAAAGCTGACGTCAACGAGCCCGCTCACTTTCTGTTAGTTGTTTTGATCAGTAAAAATGAGAAGAAAAATTATGCCAAGTGGATCCGCATACTACTTTGACAATGTGATGGCGAAATTTATTGTCAATAAGAGGACAGACACATAAAAATCTGATGTCAATTTGTTAATTTGCATACTTTAGTGCACAGACTTTTATAGGTTAAATGGACACATTTCAATGGTTTTGCCAATACATTAAATGTGGTTATACTTTTGTGCATCGCTCTGTAAGTGAAGTGTGTTGAATGGGATGGTAGAAAATTTAGATGGCACTCTTGAGATGCTTTTCTACACTCTTAACAGCCTCCCAGTTTATCAATGCTTAGGATCAACTTTGATGTCACCCTTTCTAAACAAAGACAACTATATTCATTACACACTACAGCCATATATCCAACTAATATATCCAATGATTTGAGAACCTTGTGAAAAACTTTTCACGAGGAAACAACAACATATAATAGATTCATGTTAAGGAGAGAGTGACAAGTTACAAAAGTTAAAAGAATGCTAAGACACTACTGCTAACACATAACTACCCATTAACCCTAAATACTATTCACGGAAGATATTGCATTTTTGGTACTTATTTTTTCCAAAATAACGATAACAATATCATACCTCTATAGCCATGTTAGTATACCCAGTAGTAAATATATATTTAGCTTGTTACAGACTTGCTTCTTTTCATGTTTTAGCAACACTACATCCGATGTAATGGCAAACATTATATCAACAGTGATATCCATTATGATAACGTAAGATTTTAATTTTTATATGAATTAGTTGGTAGCATATTGTTCCCTGGCACTAGATATTTACTAAACAGGGTTGTCAATAAAATTTTTGGTAGGCAGTTATGAAATTAAAATAGGCGGTAAACCGGAAATCACTGGAGCATGTGATCGAGGCATACTTGTCACCAGTTTCACTTTTCTCACAAAAATTCAAGATGATGATGATCAATGATCATCACAGTTTTGATTGCATTGCAGTTTTCGTAGCAACAAAGATTGGGTTAAAATTTATTTTAACGAACTTTAATCAAAATTTACAATTACATTGGGAAGTGGCTGAGTAGGCAGTCAAATTAGCAAGAGTAGAGGGGGGAATCTGCTGGTTGCCGGCCTCTATTGAAAACTCTAACTAAAGATGATAGAACTTCTATGCTGGTATCCCCTTCTCTCTATTAGTGCACCACTTTAAGGGTATCATGTTATTAACTCAGTGATTGATAACAAGAGACATCAGTGAACAGTATATCGGATACAGAATTAATCTCATTTTCATTCATTTTTTTACTTGGTCAAACTCACTTCAATCTCAAACATTTTATTGGAACATTAAAACATACACCTAGACATTTAATAAGCAATTAAATTTGCATCAGATCTGTATGGGTTTTACAATGGCTCACCATCATAAATACCCAAACAAGTGGGCCGTACATATTATTATATTACCTAATATTTAAGATACATTCATTAGAGAGGACTGTGCAGACTAGTAATGTTGTTTAAAGCTGATAAAAATATCACCAGCAGAAAATTCCACTGAGCAAACTTATAAATGAGTGCATTTGTTATCCACAAAGGGTGGCGACCCTATTAAAAAGAGAGTTCACAAAATTGCTACTCAAATTCTTCATTCACTAGATGCTTACATGATAATCAAAATAATAATAAAGTAACAAGAGAATACTGTATATTGCTTATACAAGTTTCTAATTACTACACTGCAACGGATACCATGATGCAAACTAAAATACATTTATTTAATCCTCAATAATTAACTCTTGAAGACTATCCCTCCAGTTCAATCCGTTTGATAGCAAAATAAAATTATAAGCTTTATTTTCTTGGCATCTTGGCCATGTCTGACACTAAATACTAAAACTCTACACAATTTTCTTCGTGCAACAATTAATAAATGTGCTGGAAATTATCATAAAAGTTTAAAATCGAGAGCCTACATTTAAATGTTAATGCATTAATTTATCTCATAAAATAATGTGAAATCCATTGAGATACTCCTTACTGAGGGTAGCACTATAATAGAACATGGTACGTACTCCATTGTAGTCGAAATATTGTATCAATACATGTACAAAGGTGATATTAATGTCTTATGTTTTGTTGAGTTTGCCAGCAGACTTGAGTCGTCATAATTATAGTACAAGCGTATATAGAACAGTTATGCATTGAATAATCCAGTATTTAATCGGATATAGTTATCTTGAAGCCTTCAACCTATATGCAACACCGCATCAACATTCTCTGACAACGTACTTCATCTTCAGTAATGTTCAGTATTTACGACGTTTGTCGTGATCACGGGGTGATCGTGCAGCAAGCCTGTCCCGATCAGCACGTTCACGTTTCCGATCCATTTCAGGGTCAAATCGGCCAGGCCTCTTTATGTTTTATAATGTTCCCACGAAAGCATGAGAATGAAAATGCAATCAATGTTCATGCAGATTCCAAATGAAGTTTCCAGGAGTAAATATGCACATCCATAATAATGGTGAGGATAACAATGAAAAGAAAAAGAATCACGTTAGAAAATAATCCGCAAGCATCTGTCTCTATGAGAACTCTGCAAGAGAAACTACAACCAATTCAATAGTAAACTCTCCTACTCTATAATCTACTATTAATTTGCTATGGAACATTGTGTTAAGTTATAATTAATGAACTAAAATGCTCATGCAAAGATACTACATCTAAGTTGTGTATATGTCGTTACTGCAAATATAAATAACTTTGCAAAGGAATGACATTTGGAGACTTTCTGTCTTGAAAATCAGAGAACCAGTATATCCATAGAAGGATCATGTAGATATTTATACTTCACAATCTGGTCTTGTTACTCTTGTATTACCCATATATTAGCTTTCATTTGAGACAGATTATAAACAATAGAAATTTAAAATAACAAAGCTGTTTTGACTATAGATAAATTTTCCAATGGAAAGTAATTTCATGTAATTTTGTACATGGTTGTTATCGTTTCATCATCCAATCATGCTTAGATCATAAACTACCGTATTTCACAGCTATACGTAAGTCACAGCTATCTTTATTTTCGTATATAACGTAGAGTACCATGTTATGATTTCACAAAAATTGCTTCTAAGATGAACATGGGATTAAGATTATTTCCCTGTATTTTGGGACCAAAGAAGACCATTTTTGAAGCCTACTGCTCTTTTTAGCTTTGTAAATATTCACATATCCTTTTCTAAATTTCTGCTATAAAAATTTTTGAAACTCTTAACACTTAATGCTTACTCAAGTTAATACTCTAAATTCAAAATTGATAAGTGCTATGTAATTTCTTAGCGTATTAAAATTTAAAAAACAGAGAAAAAAAGACAAAAGATTGTACATTACCATTGGTGGCATCGGACCTGGTCCCATTGGGGGTCCTCGAGGGCCATGCATGTGAGGTGGTGGTCCCATGCCTGGTCCAGGGCCCATTCCCATAGGACCCATGGGGCCAGGACCCCAATCACCACGAGGACCCTACGACAAAAAATGATTATTTTTAAAAGGATGCAAAGTATAGCTAGCTAAGTAAAAGAAAATATTATAATTATGCCTCTCAGATACAGCCTTTTTCGCTGAACACATTATTTCAATTGAAATTCGTACGGTAATTCCAATGTTTTTTCATCACAGAGGCCTATACCTATCAATAGAAAATTATCATTTAACAATGATAATTTAAATAATAATTTAATAATTACCTTTGGAGGCATTCCACGAGGAGGGAAAGGCATTGGTCTCATGTCCTAAAAAGAGAAAGAGCCTACCAATTTATATAAATCCATCTGATTCCTCTTGTATGCAGATAGTTCTGCCAATATTCTATCAAGAAAATCTATGCAACCCTCTTCTCATTATCTTTCCTCTCTCCCTTGCAGTCTTAGCTCATCCCAGAAAATGTTTCAGGATTTGATAAAATAGTTGAGTATTAGTATCAGTTTCGATTTCTCTACTAAAAGCATGTCCCTAAAAAGTATATTTCCATATGGATCTTAGCGGTTTTAGTCAGCTGATTAGAGTCCACATACATTTCTCATCATTTCTTCCTGTCGTCGCATAAAATCATCTTGTCTTTGTCTGTACATCATTTCTTCCCTGTGTCGAGCTTCTTCCTGCATTCTCAATTCTTCCTGATACCTTCTTTCTTCCTCTCTGCGTCTAGTGGAGGAGACAATACATGTATTACTCATACAGGAAGCATAAGTGCGTGAAGGGCTTAAAAAAAGACTGGTGAACAGACAATGTCCAGCCAAAATAGGCTCTTTTCTTGTCAGTTCTTCCTCTTTGCATCTAGTGAAGAAGTCGATGAATCAAAAGAATGACTGGTCCAAAAAGTCTGTTGTAAAAGGCCATGTTATAGTGGGGTGTACAATTGCCATTATAATCACCAATAATCATCCAAATTTAATCACAGAATATTATGACCACAACTTTTTTTCAGCCACTGGCTATGAACAATTTCTACCCTCTAAGAACTAGCAAGATTTATTTGTGATGGACACCAAAAAAATGCATAAATTAATTCACAAATTTCTCCTAATCTCAATATTTATGATAAAAAGTGTTGTAAGATTTACCTCATCATTTCCACCTCTTTTTGCATCATTTCTTGTCTTCTCATCTCTTCTCTGTGTTGCATTTCTTCATGCCTTCGCATCTCTTCTTGTCGTCTTTGCATGTCAGCTATAAAACAAAACCATACTGTTTGAATTGCTGCTTAAAAATCCCTCGTTTTTACTAGAAATTATTTCCTGCATCAGAAAAATGTTTTTTTATGGAGCCCTGAAACAACCTCTAGGTAGATCAAAGTCAAAGTATGCCACACTTGACAGATAGAAGCCTGAAATAACCTCTGGGCTGATCTAAGTCAGGGCATGGCTAACTCACAGATCAAACTCTGAAACAAACTCTGGGCTGATCTAAGTCAGAGCATGGCTAACTCACAGATCAAACCCTGAAACAACCTCTGGGCTGATCTAAGTCAGGGCATTGCTAACTCACAGATCAAGCCCTGAAACAACCTAAAAATCCTAAACTTATAAAATCCTAAAACAACTTTTGCATTGAACTAAATCAGGGTATAGATTGAACCCTGAAACCACCACTGGACTGACTAATCAAAGTCATGGCATGGCTCTCACAGATCAAATTGGAACTTAGTACCTCTTTTAGAGGGAGGGAAACCAGAGAAAATCCTTTGAATCAAGGTAGAGCTAACACTATATTCAAATAAACTTCACTGGAAATATCTGTATTGAGTTGTTATTGTGAAGACTGAGCATGCAACCTACCTTGTCTCATTAACATAGCTTCATGATCTTTGATGGCCTGCTGCATTTCATTCTCCAGTTTTTCACGAGCCTCTTTAAACTGCTTATCAAGTGTTTCTCTCTGGGATTGCTCCATTTCCTCTAGAGACTTCCATCGCTGAGCCCATTCATATTCAAAGGTTCCTGGTGTGGCAAAATGTGGAGGAACCTCTCTTTCCCTAAAAATATACATTTTTTAGTTTTACGTCTTACCATTTATTTAGAAAACTTGAAGATGTGAATTATATTTTATGACGCTCATTTTTCTTTGCGAAAAGTCTGAGCTCCACATAAGATTTTAACTAGGTAGCTAGATGTGGGAATGTATTTTTTTCTCATTTCAGACCATGTGTCTTTTCCTAGAGTATTTTTCATTTATTTAAAAGTTTAGTATGGATCAAAGAAAATCAAAAAACCCTCATATTCAAGAGAATAACAAACTCTGAAATGGAAAATTATGGTTTAAAAAAGTTTATAGAATGAAGGACTTATGCATTACTTTTGATAGCCAGGTTGTCTCTCCAAATTCTTCTCGGGAAGGCCATCTTCTTCATCTTCTTGTTCGTAGGCTTTGACAGTGATTGGTTTTGGTGTCCTACAAAGTTTGAAAAATTATTTGAATATCAAACAGTTAGACTTCAACCTTTTAGTCTGCATTCCTTTCTTCACGTCTGTATTCTTTTGATAATTTGTGGGAAAGACCCAGCCAGGTTTGTTTAGTAGTTCATTTACCTTTCACTTCTGGGCCTCAGGTTTGATTCCTGTACTTGGCATTACAAGTGAGTAGAGTTTGTTGAAGATGAAAGACCATGGCAGGAAAGGAAACCCAAGAGAGTTAATCCATGTTTTCAATTTACTTACCTTCCCAAAAGAAATAGGTTGTCTTTAACCTTATGCATAGCATTGTTAGCACTGCTTTTTCTTGCAAACTCTACAATCCCATAATTCTTAGACCTCCCTCTGTCGTCACAAACAACTACAGCTCTTTCTACATCACCAAACTGAGAAAACGCTTGTTCCAGAACCTCATTCGTTACATAGGACCCAAATTCATGGACCTGTATGGCAGCAGCATGGGTAGCAAAACGTACGCGCACTGTTCGGCCCTTGCGTTGAGTCATATCCATGCCAGCTTTTGCAGCCTCGGCATTCAGCCTTGTGTCCTACAAGACAATACTTTATCAATCCATTGAAAGCTTTAGTCTAATTTAAATTCATTTTTTTAAATATCAGCATTACCACACTCCAGGCTTTTAATTTTGTTTAGAATAGGTTATGAATATTATTTCCTAAGCCTACAATGACTACATACTAAATATATGATGAATAACTAGTTAATTAAAACCTATGTTGATATTTTGGATGTCAGACTTTAGTCAAAGTAAAAAATAGATGTATAAATATTAGATATATTCCTATAGAATTTATAAAAGCTTCCCAAAGGAAATCTCACTTTTCTTTTGTATTACCATGTTAACCTCACATTAAAGATGATTTTGAGAACAGTACAATAGACATCAATGCACATGAATTTTGATTATCCATCTGCCCCACCCCTTAGATGTCTAATCCCCTCCACACAGGGATTCTGAAAAATTACTTTTTTTGCTTCCTATTCTTTCTTTCTGAATCCAAACAAATTTGATATCGATTCTACAAGTGTTTCTTAGCAGCATAGATCCTTATCTTGCAAAGTAATGAGGGGGGTAGGGGGGGATTTTTTACAAAGCCCCATCTTATCCAGTTTTTGTACTTTTCAATACTCCAACTTGTGTGTTTATTATATAACAGAAATCTCCAGGTTTTTTTTTATAGTTTCGTAAGTGAAAAAAAAAATTTACAATCTTTAATAAGGCGATCAGTGCGATTCGTAAAGATTCACAAATTTCTTTAATACAAACGATTTTTTAGGACAAATTCTGGTTTCGCTAAAAAAAAAAATGGCACAGGAAATCAAGCGAGCCAAGAATTTTAATGGAACGTAGTTCATATAATCTTTCAGCTGTGAAGGACATTCATGAATTTTGTGAATCTTCCTGCACGATTCATCTTCGGGTTTTTTTTTTTTGCCATTTTCAGGAATAAAAACAGAAATTCAATGATGAAAAACGTAAAAGTGATTGATATTACGACTTTTTTGGGTCTTTTTATTTTAAAATATCGACTTACCAAGCGAATAAAACCGAAACCTTTTTCTTTGTTCACGAAGACTTCGGCAACCTCGCCGTACTTGGAGAACATTTCTTTCATCTCTTGCTCATCGCAGTCAACTAAATTACCAACAAAAAGCCGGCAACGACCTGTAAACTTTCTTTCCTTCTTTAAACCTGAGCTATAAGAGACAGTTCTGTTCCTTTCTTGTCTATAATTGTCTTTAAAACTATTGGAGTCGCGATTTCTGTTTGAGGCGCCATCTTTTGTGTTTGAGCTGCTCTCATTTGATGACTTTTCTCTTTTGGTTTTTGTGCCACTGGAAGATGACCGTCGAGGAGAATGTGATCTCCGTTGGTTTTCTGGCATCTTAGCTTGGATTCTAGCTGGTTTTCTTTGGTTCAAGTCTTCTAATAAAGGTAATAAAACGAGCAAAAAGACAAGACTTTGTTAAATTCTCCTTCTTCAACTCAGCGTCGTCTTCTTCTTCTTCTTCACCATGTGGTCCCACAATCCTTTGCGGGGGTCATTATTCCCAGAAACCTTTGCGAACGTCCAAAATAATAGATAAATGAATAAAAATATAATCAAAACACGGAAAAAATGAGGAGAACATTCCTTTAAGATCTTTTAAATTAGTTTTCCATTTATTAATTTTTCTTTTTGTTTTGAGCCTTGAGTCATAACAGAACTGTACAATACAATACAATACAATACAATACAATTTTATTTTATTTTATTTTTTGTATCCAGCGGTTTTCTCACAAGCTAAGCACATGTTTCAAAATGGCGGACGAAGAGAAGAAAGAGATAACTCAAATGTCTTGCGCAGATTTTTCAGAATTTAAGGTAAATTAAACATTTCTCTTATTTTCAAACGCTGTCATGCTTTATTACCTAGTTCTTAACAGATCAGGATTTGCAAATTTTAAATTGCTTGGATTCTTTTTTCTGAATATGACGGGAGTTTGAGCAATCTATAAAATTATGTAATCTAATTTCCTTGATTATATAGAGACGCTTTACATGGATTAGCTAATAATAGAAACTGCATGTAAGAGCAGGTGCAGATATAGATCATTAAGGGCTGACTGGAATATGAACCTGTAATTCCTGATTAATGCACCTACCTTGAGCTCCAGGGTGGTGGGGCAAGGGCCCGGGGCAAGGGAGCGACCCCAGGGAGATTTGACATTTGGAATTTGAAATTTTCAAATTCCCTAACCCTGGACAAGCTATGAAAGTCAAATTTCCACCCTTAGTACAAATGTTTATTTAAATTTTCTGGCTTCTTCAAGATGGCAGCCATGTCAAATGAAATTTCCTACTGTGGGGTGGGGTATAGCATATTGAATAATGTCAATTCCCCCAAGGGATTAATATTGATAGGTGCATAACGTAAGAGGGCTGGTTTATAACACATATCATTGTAGACCTGAATCTTGCTTGCTTTAATAGCTCTACTAAATTGTTTATGACACTGAGTCCTTGTTTTAGATTTTGTTGAAATTGGTTGCTAGACATAAAATTGAGGCAAGAGGGTCATGTTACACACTTATCTCCCTGATCAATAATGTGTTGAAAATAAAGAAATGTTTGAATGCAATTGTAACTTTAGGAATTAATAAGTTTACTATAAGTAAAAGTGTGAGATTTTTTCCATGAAAATTTTAAAATGCACATTGTAAATTTGCAAGGGTTTTCAGACAGTGGATGCCATGTTGGTTGACACAATTTTATTTTTTTAGGAAGCTTTAAAAGTTCTAAGGCTATTAGATGACAAAATCATGTACAAGTTAAATACTAGTGTGCCTACAGAAAGCTTTGCTGGGGAGATAAATGGTGAAGCGAAATGTAGAGAACTGTACACAGAGGTAAAGACATTTTTATTTGTATATTTGTAAATAAGTACTTGCTTATTACTTATTTCTTACAAGATTGGCAAACTGGCTGGATAGTGGACCGACTGTCCAATGAACCAACCAACCAACAAACCATACGACCAACCGACAGATGGACCAACCGACTGACGGACAGACCAACCATACAACCAACCTATAGACCCACCAATGGACCAACCAACCAACTGATCGAACTAAGGACTGACCAACCATATAACCAACCATCCAACCATATAATGATCCAGCCATCCATTTATCCAACCAACCAAACCAACCAATAAACCAAGCAACTTACCAACCAACTGACCAATCAATGAACCAACCGACTGACTGACTGGCCAACTTACTGATTGACAAATAGACAGAGAAAATATTTGGAAGCTCTTAGCTAATGTGTATAAATCAATGAAAATGGGTCTTTTTTCTTTAATCAGCTGTTAGATGGTTTTAAATCAAGAGAAAATGCCATCAAGCGATGTATACATGAGGTGTCTAATAATATCAAAAGTATCAAAGAACAACGGGAAGCAAACCCAGATGATTTTGACTTATCAAAACGACTAAGAAGTGAACAAACCAAGGTGAGCAACAATACTCTGAAATAATAATCCTAAAATTTAGCTATAGAAAATATTCTTTTGGGTTACCTTACTGCCGAAGAATGATACTAGATCATGATTGATCCTATCATATGCCCTCCCACGATAGGAAGACAGCTATGTGTTACTCGTCAAGAAATAAGGGTCATATGAATCACCCCACCCTTCTGGTATGATGCAAGACAAATTTTGACCCTACTCAATCCACATTAAGTAAAGGACAGTTATGACTTAGCTCATGGAAGAGCTGACATGTATGACACATCACACTTCGGTTAGATGCCTTGCAGCTTGTCCGAATGCAGCTCCATTTGTAGGGCAAAACAATATGTTTCCTATTCTCAGGAGATTGAAATTCTCTCATTTTGTCCTCCAAATTGAGCTGCTTTGATGTCACATGCAAGGGGTTTTAAATGATGCAAGACAACTTTTGACTCTACCCCACCCCCATTAAGTAAACACCTAATCACTCCTCCCCCAGGGTAACCCACATTCCTGATACGATGCAAAACAACTTTTGACTCTAGCCCACCCCAACAATTTTAATCACACCTCCCCTTATGAGCAGACAGGTATAAATTGAGTTGCCAGGTCAGGCCATGCCTCATCACCATTGAAAGACATCTACCCTCTCCATTGCTTTGGCTTGCTTAGCCTCCGTGGGCCTCTCCCCAGTCACCCTCTCCAAACTCAGTGCCGAATGGTACCCTCCCCCAACCCCCATGCCAGAGAGCCGCTATGCAGGATAGGGCTAACTAGGTAAGAGCCATTTCCTTTAAATACGATGTAGAACATGTGTATTTTTTTTCTTTCAGCTGCGTTTAATGCATTCTGAGTTGAGTGTAGAGGAAGTTCTCAAACCTGGTAGTTTAAAGGTAATATTTAACAATATTATTATGTATGCCACGAGGCAGTAGCCTGTCTTTGAACTTTGGAGAAGTAAATTGATTTAAAGAATAGAGTGCATACCATATACTATATCAGTGAAAAGCGTTTACTAGCAAAATTTGTTTGCTAACAAATTATATTAGTGCAAAGTTTTGTAGGTCTACAGTCTACTGTGGTCTACTGAACTTACTAATTTGTGCAAATTGGTGCAATAGTCCCCTTCACAGTTCCCAATGCCATTATGAAAGGTAGCTGTGCCTTTGCATCGAAGCGAGACGAATGGTGAGCTTGCAATGATAGAGACATGCGGATAATTGTCCAAGGTGTTAAAAATAGGTCTCTATCATTACAAGCTCACCGTTCGTCTAGATTCGATGCAAAGGCACGTCTACCTTTCAAGATGGTGCAGGGAAATGTGAAGGGGACTATTCCTAACAAAGTTTTTCATAGATATTTGGTGTGCACTCTATGAGTGAAGACTAAAATACATTGCTAGTGATTTATTTGGATTGTTAAAAAAGTTTATTCTTGAATCTTTCAGAAATTTAATGACAAGTGTTGGAAGTCATTCAAGCCTCCAAAATAACCATGTGGCACAGAGGAAAACAGTCATGATTTCACATTGGCATTCCAACACAGAACTAGATCATTTAGGAGCATATCTTATTAACTCAACCATTTCAATTTATTCAATTTATTAAAAAAGGTATTGTTTGGTTTTTGGGACTAATTTTTTTTAAAAAAAAAACATTGTTTTCTTATTGAAATGTTCAACATTACGTTATATTTCTTGAACTAATATCTTTCTAGATTTCACTTTGGCATTCCAACACAGAACTAGATCATTTAGGAGCATATCTTATGAACTCAACCATTTCAATTTATTCAATTTATTAAAAAAGGTATTGTTTGGTTTTTGGGACTAATTTTTTTTTAAAAAAAAACATTGTTTTCTTATTGAAATGTTCAACATTACGTTATATTTCTTGAACTAATATCTTTCTAGATTTCACATTGGCATTCCAACACAGAACTAGATCATTTAGGAGCATATCTTATTAACTCAACCATTTCAATTTATTCAATTTATTAAAAAAGGTATTGTTTGGTTTTTGGGACTAATTTTTTTTTTAAAAAAAACATTGTTTTCTTATTGAAATGTTCAACATTACGTTATATTTCTTGAACTAATATCTTTCTAGATTTCACTTTGGCATTCCAACACAGAACTAGATCATTTAGGAGCATATCTTATGAACTCAACCATTTCAATTTATTCAATTTATTAAAAATGTATTGTTTGTGTCTGGGGACTAATTTTTTTTTAAAAAAAACATTGTTTTCTTATTGAAATGTTCAACATTGCGTTATATTTCTTGAACTAATATCTTTCTAGATATTAAAAAGGGAGCTCCTGTGGTTTCCATGGAAGAGGGAGGAGTGGGTCAGATTCTGTTTTGTTGTCTTGGATACCTTTCAGTGTATGAAACTTCTGTGCAACCATCGGCTGACATCGGTACACCCAGATATGTACAAACGAATCCGCTCCCACGTTAACCTTAAAGTAGAAATAACAAGTAATCAGTACTTTTCATTCATGCATTCATTCTTAACAAAGTGTGTCTAGTGGATGTCATTTTAAACAATTTTTTTTCAAACTTCTTTCTTACTTTCTTTCTTCCTTTCCTTCTCTCTTTCCTTCTTTTTCCCCTTTTTTCTTCCTCTTTTCTTTATTTCATTTCCGTACCTTTAAATTAATTCCTTGTCACTTTTTCCTTTTTCATTTTTACCTTTACGAAGAAGTGTGTTCCACTCTGGTAATCTCCTTGAGTGTAGTAAAACTTGGCTTGAAACTGTATGAACATTTTCTTTGTTTCACGTTCTGCATCAGCTTTAATCTATAAAAGAAAATCAAATCTAAAAATTGCATACACTAACAGTGTTTTTCCTCGTTAACAGGCTACTAGATAATTTAACATTCCCACCTGATTTGAAATGAAGTTTGATTAACAGACATACTACCCCATATACCTCTCTACCTTGGGCGTAATGTTTTACCATTTCAGACCATGTGTCATTCCCTAGAGTATTGTTTCTTTGTTTAATGATGGCATGTGGTAAGGCACATGGACATAATTATGGATACAACTCAGACAACTAAGAAAATCTTATTTTCAAGAGAGAATGACACATGGTCTGAAATATGGGAAAGAGGTATATCACAGTGCTTCAGTTCTTCTTGCTCTTGTTAAAATTTTTTTAAATATCCTTAATCCCTGCTTGAAGAAAATAGCCTGCAGAAGATATTGCATGGAGTGACTGATTTTCAAAGCCAAAATATAGAAAGATTTTGCCCTAAAAAAGTATACCATATGATTTGACAAACCTCATCACAAATGGATTGCACTTCGGGGTCGGCATCTTTCTTCTGAGATAAGTTAGTCCATGGACCTACAATGACAAAAAACAAACTAGTTATTTGCAGTCTGTGCAGGAAAGGCTGAGGTATTCAAAGTACGGAATCTGGAATGCATCGATGAAGTGTTTTCCCATTTCAGACCACGTCATTATTCTGAGAGTAACATTTCTTTGTTTGAGTTAAACAAAGAAATGATTCTCAAGGGAATGATACATGGTCTGAAATGGGAAAACATTCAATATAGGGGTCTATTTAGAGCCTGTGAGCCTGAATCTGCTATCTTTGGCCTAATCTCCTATAAAAATGTGAGGGGGAGGGGTGGTGACCTAACAATTATCCTGATTATCTAATATGAAGCTTAAATCACATGAAGATTCTTTGCATAACGGGTACAGGCCACTGTCTAGACTACATTGTCTATATTGACCTTTATCACCAGGTTCCAGTGAAGACTTCCATGGGAGGAGTGGGTCAGACTCTGATTTGTTCAACTGGATGCCTTTTAGCTGATGGTATTTCTGAGCCACTTGTGGTGCACATCTGTAAACCCAGATATGTACATAGGAACCATTGCCAATGTAAACCTGAATAAACCAATATCAAAACTCATACATGGGTTGAGGAATGCTATACAACTAAAAGCACTTTTATTCAGTTGCTAGCATGCATCTCCTAAATGCAGCCGCCATTCACGTTGTCATGCAATGCTCACTCTTATTTAGGGCAGTGAGCATTGTGTGAGGATATAAATGGGTGGCTTCGTAGGAGCTAGACTATCTGCATGCAGAGTCCTATTATTTGCATGCTCAGCATTTGCAGAAATGGAATAATTATGAGACTGCAAAAAACTTTAATTTATTTTTGTCCGCCCACTGATCCGCAACCAGAAATATATGACTTAAACAGCTGGAAAAAGTATCCAGGTCTCCCTATGGAGTGGCCAAGTAATTTGTAAAGTGTCCACTTCCCACTTAATTTACAAATCAGATCCACCCTTAAGTTGCTGCTGGATACAGGATTTTAAAGAGATGGAGGGGGCTCCAAAATGGCTGCCCCAAAGCAAAAAAAATGTCACATACAATTGGCTTTCTAAAGGGTAATCCAATTTTATAAAACCATGGAACCACACCCCTGGATCCCCCACTGACCACCCCCTCCAAAAACAACACATGAATGTTTCAAAAATAACTGGCACCGGTAAAGGAGTATTAAAGTTTTGTCATTGTATTCCTCCTAGACTCTGTTTTTGTTGATGTGTTCAAACTCATTCATACACTATAGCATAATAAAAATATATAAAAAACTTGTCATTGCCAATCACCACTGCAAAGCAGTGCCGCAGCTCAATGGAGACAAACTGAAATCATGTGAAGGCACCTCTGGCTACAGTTGCTACACCAGTCCATGTATGACCCCAGAGCACAGCTCTAAGGTTGCATTCATAATGTATGCAGAGGGGGGAGGGCAAGGGAAAATTTGAAATACGCAGAATAGTTCTTAACACCCCCCTTAAAGTCATACAAAAAATAAGATCCTCCTATGCAAGGCTTGTAGCTTCTTCCAAAAATTGTGCATCCCCCATTTTTCAGATAAAAATTTGCCCATTCCCCCCTTTTTCCTACCAAAATTTTACTGATTCCCCTCAATTTCACCTGCCCTGCCCCCCCTCTGCCATACATTATGAACGCAGCCTAACCAGTTTGTATTAGTTAGGGATAATGATTGTGCGCCCTACTCTCACTTGGGGTCTCGGGTTAAATTTCCAGAGCTTGATCACTGCACGCACGTTCAAAATATGGCCATGCAGTTTTAGATTTGTCCTTACCTTGATATAGAAGTCTATCCCAGTAAGTCTCTCTCCTCTAAGGTCATAAAACTTCGCTTCAAACTTTGTGAATGATCTGCCACTTTCTCGTTCTGCAAAGGATTTGACCTGAAAGAAAGAATGAGTCGTTACAAATGGACTATAAGTGTCTCAATCACAAATGAGGGGTTATGGCTTTGCTATTTTAACCATTCCCTCGTGATGAATCCCAATGGCAACCTTACAAGAGGTGTGACCAGCTCCCCTCCTACACAACTCCCCCCCCCCCCCCCCCCCCCCCCACACCACACCACACCACACCACACCCCAACAACATCAAAACCGCTTTGCATATCAAAACTACTTCGTCATATTAAAACGGCTTAGTCAGCTATATCTTTGAATTAAACATGACAATAAGATAAAAAGCGGAATACATCTGCATAATTATAAACTGATCGAACGTAACGAAACGTGCAGTCAATCATCAACTGCGGATACCCTTCTGCAGCTATCTCTTGTGGTCACGAACATATCTTTAAAATATTAAATTCTGAATGATTGAAAGAAAGAATACAAGAATAACTGAACTTTTGAAAAGAAAACATTTCAACTTAGTTCTATTCTGCATCATTTGGTCTGAATGATTTCGCGTGACACGAGCAAAATCGTACTATACGACCTTTCATCTCAGAAATACAAAACAATTGTACAAGTTTTAGTTTAAGGGCCTTTTAACTCATATTAGTACAGTATTTAGTTTCAATAAAAACTGTTATGAGTCATAGAGCAGGTTTTGGGTAACCAGTGACTACTTCGCCAAATTTTCGTATTGAAATGTCTGACTGTACGAATCAGTTTGTGTACAAAATTAAGAACCATTTAATTTACATAGGTAAACGTTACTTGTACAAACCTCGTCACAAATGCTCTGTATTTCGGCATCAGTTGGATTCATCATTGGTACGGTATTGGAAGTTACAGGATCTAACGCAATGTTGGTACGATGTCGTGTGAGAGCTGTGCTCAGCTGATTGATCACGAAGGGAAATGCGCTGGAGCGTCAAAACAGGTAGCCTTAAGTCGACAAAATTGGAAAGCCAGTCGAGTGCAATTTTAACTCTTTGTAAAGACTTGCGTTACATAAACTTGCAATCAATTGGCTTTTTTGAAATATCTTTTTGATTTTTCTTTACTTTAATACCCTTATTTTGCTCCTTGCGTTCTGCATGATAGTAACGCAACACCCTTAGCGTTACCGTTAGTAAAGGTTGATAGACGTCATTTCCCTTTTTGGATTTTGTTTTCTTTTTTTTGCACATTGGAAAACCTGGGGGCAAGGCAGGGATGCTCTTTGTACCTTATAGGGTTCTAAACCAGAGTAAAACTTGTACCTCTTAGGGTGGTTGTCAGGTGTAGTAAGATGCACAAAGTCATATTAATTCAATATATCTATTTTCAGTTCATCATCCATACCCAGTTGTACAAAGGGTGAATAGCGCTATCCGCTGGATAAATCTTATCCAGCGAATAAATTTATTGGATAGCATCATCTACTTATCCTCTGGATAAAGATGTACAACCAGGCCCTGACTTCTGTCAAGTAGATTACATTAAAAACCAATACCACTTAGCAGCCCGTGATGACAAGCAAACACTGCCAACCAGAGAGTGTTCTATTGTTCAATCAGCTGAATGCTAGTCTACAATTTAAAACCAATGCAAACCCTCACCCTAGCATTTTAACCTTTATATATAGATATTATTGGTAACACCCACACCCACATGAACATGCCCAGCCAGGTACCTTTTAGGGGTCCTTTTCAGAATTTCCAACAAGATCCTTAGCCCTTCTATACATGTGAGTACCCCCTCTCCCTGAGCAGTGCTTACCTCTCCCTGTAGGCTAGCATTCACCTGATTGATATCAAACAATACTAAGAATACTCTCTGGATGGCAGTGTTTGCTTGTCATCATAGGCTGGTAATAAGATTCATTACATTCATTTAGGTGATTAATAACAAATATGCATAAACTAAGTAATTTATGGGGTGGTGTCCATTGGGATTTGGATGGGGGAGGTGACATAGGGCAATCGTTTTCTCTGGTAACAATTAGGGTGGCTATCATTTATTGCATGTCTGAAAGATATTTAGTTTTTACAAAGTCTGTAGTTTGGGGGGAGTCACTAGGAACAAGTTAAGTTCTATTATTTATTTCATTTGAAAATACGAAAGTTTACATGGTGCATAGATTTTAGGAGACATAAAAATTTTTATTACAGTATCGTTAAGAAATATATAATGTTTTTCAGTTCATGGGAAATTATTTTTAGTGGATGATTGCTCATATTAGAATTCATTCCATGGTATTACCAAGTATTAGAAGTAGGTTATTGGATCAGCCTCAGACTTGTCGACTTGAATACTATCGAGCTCTAGTGTGGATCCAGCATGAGGAAGCGACCTAAATACCCTAACGTGGACATAGGAATCCTCTCCTACATGAACCTTGAATACAAAATGAAATTCATTCAAATTCAGGTAGTTCAAGAAAATATCCATATCTTCCCCCATGAAGGAGATTGGAATTTCCAATGAGTGGATATGGTCTGAGGAGAGCACGCTATGACAAGTTATGGAATCCAATTAGTTCTTCTATATAATGAATAGAGTGCATGAAATATTTTTGTGAAAAACTTTGTAAGAAATTGCACAACTTTGTACAAATTAGTAAGTTCAGTATACCTTGAGTAGACCGTAGAACTACAAAACTGTACCTATTTGTACAGTTTTGTAGACGCTTGAAATATAATTGCTTTAAATTCTGCTTTGCTTGTGTCTTAGGTATCGAATTCAAAGTTTTCATTTTCTCCTACCTTGATGAAGAAATTTGTACCAGCGACCACTTGACTGGCGTAAAACTTGGCTTCAAATCTTGAAAACGATTTCCCTGCCTTCCCTTCAGCTGCAGTCTTTATCTGTGAATAAAACCAAAACCTTGGAATGTTAGATACACTATAATTGAACCTTTAAATCTTAAACAAATTAAGCTTAAGATACAAGGAGATCTTTTTGTGGTACTATCGTCGTGTACGGATTAACGAAGTACGTCATAGGTTTCCGAACACACGAGTGTGACTTAGAAATTTTGCTTCTCCTCACTTAGAAAAAAAATTAAGTGAAGACACCAAGAATCGAACTCGGTACCTTCGGCACCAAAGAACTACTACAATGCCAACCCCAACTCTAACCCTAAACCTAACCCCTAGACCACGAAGCGAATTCGGTTGGGTGGGTCTCATTTTTTAGTCATATTTAAACGATGTATCATCAGCATGTGTACATAAATATTTATTATAGTTTAATTTATGCTATCGTAGGGTACGACTACTAGCCGATTACTCGAAATTTGAATTTGAATAGAATTCCTCTGACAATTCCCGTACAAGACGATACAATCCTTTTGTAATAAGCTTTACATAAGACGAATAAAAGCCTTAAAATATTTACGGATTTTGAACCAACCTCGTCACAGATTTTCTGTATTTCGGCATCAGCAGTTTTCTGATCTGTTAAACCACCACAAGACATACTGAATAAAGTTTTTGAGTACTTCAAAAGTGAGTCTTTTTAATATTTCAAAGAATAAGAAAAGCCCCTCCTTAGTCTCACGCTTGTCATGTGAGATGGTATGATAAATATAGCTTTTGTCGAGGCGTTCCTGGAGGAGGTGGAGAGAAGTCTAGGATTGAAAACACAGGAAGACCAACATCTCGCTCTCTACCTTCCTTGCCTTCGTCTCATTTTCTCGCAATAGATTAACAAACATCCACGGTATAAGATCCTGAGCTAACATCTGGGCTGATTTAAGTCAGCGCACAGCTAACGTATGTCGAAAAAGACTATTCCACCTTCCATCATAACAAACTGATGTACAACAAAACATATGAAGCAATAAACAGCTTACCTCACCGTGAAGGCCCTATTAGGGGGTACCTAGTACTATAGTTCGTGGTTTTCTTGTCGCCGTAATTTCGAGGCCATGTCGCAATCAATTGCAGGCACGTAAGTAGGTGGGTAGGTCGGTAGGTCGGTAGGTGGGTAGGTCGGTAGGTCGGTAGGTCGGTAGGTGGGTAGGTGGGTAGATCGGTAGGTGGGTAGGTGGGTAGGTGGGTAGGTCGGTAGGTCGGTAGGTCGGTAGGTCGGTAGGTCGGTAGGTCGGTAGGTCGGTAGGTCGGTAGGTCGGTTAGGTCGGTAGGTCGGTAGGTCGGTAGGTCGGTAGGTCGGTAGGTCGGTAGGTCGGTAGGTTCGGTGCGGTCGGTAGGTGGTAGGTGGGTAGGTGGGTAGGTCGGTAGGTCGGTAGGTCGGTAGGTCGGTAGGTCGGTAGGTCGGTAGGTCGGTAGGTCGGTAGGTCGGTAGGTCGGTAGGTCGGTAGGTCGGTAGGTCGGTAGGTCGGAGGTCGGTAGGTCGGTAGGTCGGTAGGTCGGTAGGTCGGTAGGTCGGTAGGTCGGTAGGTCGGTAGGTCGGTAGGTCGGTAGGTCGGTAGGTCGGTAGGTCGGTAGGTCGGTAGGTCGGTAGGTCGGTAGGTAGGTCGGTAGGTCGGTAGGTCGGTAGGTCGGTAGGTCGGTAGGTCGGTAGGTCGGTAGGTCGGTAGGTAGTATTTGTTGAAACAATATACTTCTCAATCGTCAACCTTAACACCAACTCTTCGAGAAGTTTATTAACTTTTACTTTAATACTGTTTACAAAATGTAATATCGCATAGAAGCTAAGTGACTGAAGAGAATACATGTACCAATAATATCCACACGTTTTACAGTTAACAAGCTACTTCACTTATCGGTAGGTTTTTTTTATGGCAAATATGTGCTAACTTTTATCATCATTAATTAATGTTATTATTTTTCCTTTCTTTGTCTGTAGCTGCGCTTATACTGCCCACCAATCTATGACAAAATAAACAATTAGATAGTTAAGTAATTAATGGTTGTTTGGATGGATGGATGGATGGATAAATGGAGGGAGGGAGGGAGGGAGGGAAGGAGGGAGGGAGGGAAGGAGGGAGGGACTCATGGATGCATGGATGCATGGATGGATAAATGGAGGGAGGGAGTGAGGGAGGGAAGGAGGGAGGGATGCATGGATGCATGGATAAATGGATGGATAAATGGAGGGAGGGAGGGAAGGAGGGAAGGAGGGAGGGATGCATGGATGCATGGATAAATGGATGGATAAATGGAGGGAGGGAGGGAGGGAGGGAGGAAGGGAAGGAGGGATGGATGAATAAATGAAGGGAGGGAGGGAGGGAGGGAGGAATGGATGCATGGATGCATGGATGGATGGATGGATAAATGAAGGGAGGGAGGGAAGGAGGGAGGGAGGGAGGGATGGATGCATGGATGCATGGATCAACTTACTATCCCAATTAATGACAACTCTTGGCAATCAAATTGTTAAGAAACCGTGGTCCGCTTAAATCAGAAAAGTTGTCTGTTATGATAACATTATTTTCAACTCCTCCAGCAATGGTTTTCAACTCATGAGGGTCAATATCTACGCCAACACCAATGGAAATGATTTTGGCGCCCAGAGACTGAAATAAGAACAAAAAGGAAAAGAGGATAAGAATAAATTGAATATATAATAATGGATGGATGGATGGATGGATGATGCACCTACCCTCAGACTACTGGCAGGACCATGGACTGTGTTACTTCCTCCCCACGTCATACCGTCAGTCATTACAACACAGGTTATAGGAACATTGGGTCTCTTTTGGAGCTTGACGATTTTATCCGCAGCACATTTTAAGGCCAGATCGGTTCGTGTTGATCCACCGGTGTACCTTAGAGAGTCACAGTACTTCGGACAAAAATATAAAAAGAAAAACGATTGCTTCGATATTCTAGCTTTGTGTGACCTGTTAATTTGTGTCACACACTCTCCGCCCTATTTGCGGCTCATATTGATAGCAGACGTCTTCGTCTATCCATCACCAACACCCGGCACCACCATCATCATCACCGACAATATCACCATCATAATCACCATCACCACCACCATCACTATCACCATCACCACCACCATCACTATCACCATCACCATCACCATCACCATCATCATCATCATCATCATCATCACCATCATCATCACCATCATCATCATCATCATCATCACCATCATCACCATCATCATCACCATCATCACCATCATCATCATCATCATCACCATCATCACCATCATCACCATCATCATCATCATCACCATCGTCACCATCATCACCATCATCATCATCATCATCATCATCATCATCATCCTTCTCAACAACTGCTCCGAAAGTCTGGAACACTTTACCAGTGATAATGTTTAACTCTTTAAAAACAGATTCGAAACGTTTCTTTTCAATTCAGCATATAACTGTACTTAATTTTTATTATTGTTATCCTTATTTTATTAATCAGAAAAACTAACACAGATAGATTTCGACGTTTTGATGACATCCTGTCTTTATTATTAAGAAACTAACTGAAAAATATTTAGTCTTTATTTTATTTGTGCATTTTAACCTATATTTCAATCTTGAACAATTTCTTTAAAATAATTTTTCCCATTTTCTATTGACTGCATATAATATTATTATCAAGCGCTCTTAAATATTGTATAGCACGAGCGCTATATAAAGTTTAGTAGCTATTATTATCATTAATCATTGTTACATACTTTTTTCAAGCTTTCTTTGTTCTTCTTGGCGCTCTCATTCCAGTCCAAGACCTGTTGGCATTTTTCATCGTAGGTCACGATGCCAATCCTTGTACCGTCAGTGAAGTCAAAACGATCCATGAAGCTTTTGATAAATTTCTGGGTTTGTCTAAACCCTTTTAATTTGACACTCCCAGATACGTCAATGACAAGTACAACATCGGCGACGGTTTTGCAACTCGCTACTTCTATACAAACAGAAAAGATTATGGGCATATAATTTGTTCTATGTCATGGTTGTGTGCTTGTGAAAGCGGAAAACACGTCGAAAATATTCGTGTTTAAGGTATAGGAGGGTTACATCAATTGAAGTACATGACCAAGGGTAGGGGTAGAATATCCCATGCTTAAGGTATGGAAAAGTTACATCAATTGAAGAACATGACCAAGGGTAGGGGTAGAATATCCCATGCTGAAGGTATGGAAAAGTTACATCAATTGAAGAACATGACCAAGGGTAGGGGTAGAATATCCCATGCTTACGGTATGGAAGGGTTACAGCATTTGGAGCACATGGCCAAATTACTAAATAAAATGGAGCTCTGGAATACACAAAAATATGGCTCTCACCTTCTTCTTCTTGCTCCTTTTCAGGTGCAGCACCTACGGCAACTTCTTCTTCTTCTTCTTCCATTTCTTCTTCTGGGGCACTTCCAACTGGTGCACCTGCGAGAACGGCAGGAACCGAAGTTTCAATCTGTCGTAAAGAAACAACAAATCTTATTGACTATCCTGGAACAACCTCTGGGCTGATCAAAGTCAGGGCACGGCTGACTCTCAGATCGAATTGGAATTTAGCGTGTAACTTTTACGGAGGGATAAAAACGGAGAGCCCTTAATGCGGAGCAATTACACGAAGCAATTTTCTCTGCAAATTGTCTTGCAAGAGCGTTGCGACACAAGTTGCAAGAGAGTGTCTACACGGTGCAAGGGAGACGTAATCTTAGCAAAAAAGTAGAAACGAATTATACTTTTGGCAACAATTGCTGCACTTTTCTCGCAACATTTTTCAAATTGCGCTGTAGGTTACACGCTGCAATGATCCATGCCACTTGTGTCGCAACGCCGTTGCGAGACAAGTTGGAGAGAAAACTGCTCCGTGTAAAATAATTTTTGTGCCTTTAGAAAAACTCTTGAATCAACAAAATCATAAGAGAGCACTGACAAGCTCTACTCAGCAACATGTGATGCCAAGTTCTTATCTAACCCTCCCTTCCTTCGTTTATAACGAACAAACGGCCTCACCCTCCAGTACCTTATCTATAGCAACTTTATTTACCGTATAAAAAAAGGGTCGATATTGGGAACCAATACAATTGCTGCCATCAGGAGCGATTAGTGTAGCCTGAGTTATTGGTCCAGAACACTTGGACACGTCTTCAAGAGGATTCCTGTGTTTGTCATGAGAAGATCATAAATGATTATCAATCGCAGGCATGTAATCCATGGAGGTTTAAAGTAGGGATATGGTTGTAATAGATTGTGTGTTGTGACTGGGATATGGATTGGATGTGACTGGAATGAATTGGATGTGACTGGGATGGATTGGATGTGACTGAGATAGATTGGATGTGACTGAGATGGATTGGATGTGACTGATGAGATGGATTAGATGTGACTGGAATGGATTGGATGTGACTGGGATGGATTGGATGTGACTGAGATGGATTGGATGTGACTGAGATGGATTGGATGTGACTGAGATGGATTGGATGTGACTGGAATGGATTGGATGTGACTGAGATGGATTGGATGTGACTGGGATGGATTGGATGTGACTGAGATGGATTGGATATGACTGACATGGATTGGATGTGACTGAGATGGATTGGATGTGACTGAGATGGATTGGATGTGACTGCAATGGATTAGATGTGACTGACATGGATTGGATGTGACTGAGATGGATTGGATGTGACTGCAATGGATTAGATGTGACTGACATGGATTGGATGTGACTGATGTACTTACTGAATCAAATAGCTTCCCAAATCTCCCCGTTGTGATAAACAAAGTCCTTGGCTGTCTACTCCAAACCATGTGTGTCCTTTAGCAAGATTTAATTGCCGACACCGACACAGTAGACTGTTTAGAAAGGAATAATAATAATTATGTCTGAGGATATATGTGCAATATTGCGTGACAAACCCAAGATACAAAACGCGATAATCCGTGTCGATGCAACTGTAACACACTCTTATCGCGTGACAATTCACGAGAACTTATTTTGACATTGTTATTCAGTATTAGAAGTAATCAAGACTCACTCGTGCTCGTAAGCATTAACGTTGTCCCAGTCAACAATATTCTTGTTCCTGTCATCAATAGCTATCGAGAGGTTAACATGCACACCAGTACTACACCCGATCTTTTTCCACAGCTTTGGGCAGGTCTTGTACGTAATCTCAGCTGAAAATGACAGAAAATAATATAAACACAAATAATTTCTTTACGTAGTTTTTCCAATTTCAGACCACGTTCATTCTCTTCAAAATAAGATTCTTTGTTTGAGCAGGGGCGTTGCATTATGTTTTACGTTTTCTTGTTATAAGGAAAAACAAATTTAAATTACTGTGTACATCCTAAAAAGCCGCCATGTTGTTGCCACGAAAGGGGAAGTGGGAGGGGAGGGGGGGTGGTCCCCTTGGGTCCCCTCTGCATACGGCCTTGTTGAGTTATATCCATATTCACGTGTTTTTTACGTGTTGCTAATGTTTATCAGAAAAAAAGGGGGGGGGGGGGGGGGAATCCACAATTTTTGGAAGAAGCTACAAGCCTTGCTTAGGAGGGATCGTTGTTTTTTGCATGACTTTAAGGGGGGTGTTAAGAATTATTTTGGACATTTCAAATTTTCACCTGCCCTTCCCCCTTTTTGCCATACATTATGAACGCAGCCTAAGGTTTGTTTGCTATGTAGTTTGAACACATTTACAAGGGACTAAACTGTGAAACAATTGGGGGAAATTAGAGGTTTGAAAGTTGGAATTCTTGGGAAGGAAGACATGTTGGTGAAAAGTACTTACAAGGTAATAAACAAGATGACAATTGTATGGCACCCAACAACAGAATCGTCAAGAAAAACACTAGGAAAAAAAGGTTTAGAACATGTTAAAGAAAGGCACGGATTGCATAATGGAGGATTGGAAGAAATCGCAAAAATGTGGGCAAGTTAATATATATATATTTGTTTTTTTTGTTTAATATATATAGCAAATTTATCTGTAAATGTAAATTCAACCTACCAATAAAGAAATGAAAAACAAAACAACTGTTTTTTGATAAATTACTGACACAATAAAGTCAATGTTTTAATGTTTTTGAGCTTCTCATGACCAACGTAGCTTTTGAGTACCATGACAACGCCACGTTGCCATAGAGAATAATAAAGGTCAGATTGCGCTTAATTTTCCCTTGAGCGGAAATTCGATTTTTAAGGGCTATTATATTGTTTTTTCAAAAACATTTTAAAAGAAAATGATTTAAAATGTATAGCTTAGAAGAATCGAAATTGATACTAAGAGATGTGTGATCGTGCCAAGGAGCATGAAATGCACTCCTTGGATATTAAGAGGATGGAAGGTAAGATGAAAACGAAAAAATGAATGCATACCGAGAAAACTGTGTTCAAGTATTTTCTCGTCCATTTAGTCTAAAGTTGAAAAGAAATGGGGAAAAGGGAGACGAAAACTTTTTTGAAAAGCCCTTTTTTTAAATTACACTGGTATAAAAAATTCAAAGTAACCTACTTTTCTACTTAGTTAGCTATAGTTTATTTGAAAATATCTATTTACACTCGCAAATGGATAAAAACATCCCTAGATTTCATTCTAAAACTAATTTGTAGCTTTGGAATTGGAAAACTTAATCGACTTTAACATCAGTAATGGAATCTAGACGTTTTACTAGATTCTCCAAAATTGGAAAATAAATAGTCTTAAATGTAAAACATGTGACCTTGGTAAAAAATTTTTAAAGAGCTGAAAAACTATAATACGAACTAATCTTTAAGTTTAAACTTATAGGATGTATAATGAGTTAAAAATTAGAAAATGTTCCAGAGGTGGACTCGTTAATTTTGTTCCTCAAAAATATGCACCAAAACAGAGCAAATAAAATAAAGTTTTTGAATAACTTCTTGTGAAAGAAAGATAGAAATGTCATTTTCTTCTAAAAAGTTAAAAATGATTCTCTAGAAATACTTACTTTTGCGAGGTCGCCAAATTAACGATTCCAAACTTGTCCTCAATATACTTCGCTCCTTTACTAACAAACAACTCAGCTTCCTCGATAAGAGGAAATCTTTTTTCCTAAGGATTCTAGCTCTATCTTACGTTACCTTGCAACGACAAGCACGTTGCAATGTTACCATGGTGACACGGAGCACGTTGCTATGCGTTGAAAGAATGTAGTAATCATTTTTAGTAGAGTTGGTTTTCTGCTATTGATGGCCCATTGATGATGTTAAAATACTTTCTAATGACTCTTTAATGAGCTTATTGATTATATATCTGATTATATTATTTTCAAATTTGACTTCAAAAAAAAAAAAAAAAAACAATTCCCCTTACCCTTCTGAGATTTTGTTTCAGTATTTGTTTTGAATTTATTATATTAAGCTATGAGATTTTTTTGTCTAGTTTATTTTTGTTGTCCAATATTACAAGTTTATTCTTATTTCAAGTGAGCTTCTAGATCCCAGTAAGATAAAGGATTTTTTCTAGGGGGGTGCACCATCCAGGAATTTCGTTTTAGGAGGGGGTACATCTTTTGCTTACAAACTCAAACACCAATAATGCAGTAGATATCAGCACATCTGGGGGGAAGGGGGGTGCGCTCCCCCTACACCCCTCCCCTAAATCCGATCCTGGATCTCCTTTTTGTTAAGGATAATCCCACGATGTTCCCAAACTTTTTCTCCTTGTTTCTTCCTCATCAAAACAGTGAACAGCCTGGATGTTAGAATAACAGTGCGTATATCATGACTATATAGAGAGTACAGGATAGGGTTAAGACTAGATGATAAGACCATTAGACCAAACGTTATCAGATCCCACGCAAGAGAACGTGGATACTTTAGAAAACTCCTGCCCAGAAAAACAGACCTTGGAATCCAACAGCCGACAAAACACAATGTCACCGCTAAACAAGAGCGAAACGCTTTATTTATTCTGGATTTACCGGTTTTTCTGGTTTTGCCAGTTTTTCTGGTTTTACCGGTTAGTCCTGCTATTTGGATGTCAGTAACTTGGGTTTGACGATTGCAGGCTTCACGGTAAATGCGACAATAGGCAAATAGTACCGTTAATATTACGATTATCATGCAAGAAATTAAGAACGTCGAGAACTTCGAGTCACTAGAAGATGCAGTTATTCCTGGGGTGAGATACCAAACAAGCCGCACCAAGTGTATTATGGGTAATGCCCAAATAAGGACATAAGCAAATTTGATGGTCTTGGAATTGACTTTAGAAGCATATGTCAGTGGATGAATAATAGCTTGATATCTATCGTAAGTGAGCCCACAGATACTTAGAAAAGCGGTACTTAGAAGGTAATCTGCCAACACGACCATGAAACGGATTTCTATTGGTGGAGGAGAAGAAAGATAGCACGTGATCTTCCAAGGTATGACGAGCCCACCAATCAGAAGGTCCGCTAAAGCAAGACACATGAAAAATGAATTTCCCACGCTTCGAAGATGCTTGTGTTGGAAAAACAATGCAAAAACACCAAGATTGAAGAAGATGCTGAAGACACTCGCCAGGACATACCACGTGATGAAGAACCAAGATGTCCATTTTGGTACATGTTCTGACAAAATGGAAACGTTTATGGCGCTGCACTGAATATCATCCAAAGACCACGACGCATTCTTCATTGGCATTTGCGGAAGAAATTCGAAATTGTTCTCTAGTTTCGTTCCAAAATTTAGTCAATGGAAAAAGAGAATTCCAAAATTTTTAAGCTGGCAGAATGTTGCGTCTAGTGTTAGTTATAACGCTTCCACTGACGTGTTGATATCCTTTGCCGAAAAACTACACCAATTTTTAAAACATTTCCAACAGAATTTGAATTATTCTCGACCAGTGTCTCTTACAATTGCTAAAGAAATGAGTACTGACAACGTACTGAAGCTAGCCCTAGCTATATCTGGACTAACATGCTAAATCGGAGTACGATTTATTGGTTTTACGTAGCGAGATTATCTAATAGCCGGGCAAAAAGCTCGTCCTTTCATTTCAAATGAATAGAGGCAAATGTCAGAACTGATTGGTATTTGGTTCCTGTAATTAAAAACCTTAAATAGAGAAAAGGAAATGAAGTTTTAGACCTTGTCAACTACTCATCAAGAAGACCTTGATGGCTCTTGATGAATCGTTTTCGCGCGATGATTGTCATTCAAAACCTTACATAGAGAATCACAGCTTTCTAAGACTTGTAGGATGTCAAGTCTATCAAGCTATAATTTTCTACAGATATTTTATGTCTAAGAAGAAATGAAGGGAAATGAATTGAGAGAGAATTAAGTTTCACTCTGTTTCGCTATGCGTTTTCTTCCTCAGTGACCAAACAAAGCAGAAACAATAAAAATATAAATTCTACAAATCTACATAAAATGAAACGATCCCAGGTTAAATTGAAAATCTTAATTTGCCAGTTTGCTGTAATAATTGATAATGCAATAGGCCTTTTGCAATAGATTGACACGTTATTGTTACTGGATCGATGGCAAAAATATTTGACTTCCTTTATTTAAAGATTTTTTTGCTGCATTACTGATGTCGTATCCAAAACCTTTTCAAAAATACTTTTTCTCCCTTGTAAAATACTTTGGATTTCAAGATACGAAGCAATTTAAATTTGGTTTGCCATCCAGCAAATCCTTCCCCAAGGGACCTTCGGCTGAATTGATATATTCGTTATTTAAGTTACATATCAGTGACTGTTTGTTGCAAATAGCCCATTGACGTCATCTGTGAAATGAACTGATTGCGGAACAGACCATTTGAACAGCAGTTCATTTGAGATAATTCCTTTAATACGTAGTAGTCACAATCAAAAATGTTTAGTGAAAATTAATGATTTCCAGGTGCTAAAACTGTCCATCGTCTAACAATTATCTATCATATGACGCATGCGTTCCAACATATAATTTACGGTGTAGTTTTCTCCAAGACTCGAAGAAAAAAGATGAGGAAGAGAGAGAAACAATAGCAAGATTGAAGGAAAGAAAGAAGAACAAAAATAGAAATACAGAAAAAAGAAATTAAAAACTTAACACGTGTAGGATATCAGAAACTAGTTGCCACAGCAACGCCATGAGCCCACAGTCGTCCACGTGTTAGAGCCAGCGGCCATCAAATGAATTCCAGCCCCTGAAGCTGAAAATGAGGAAAGTACAAGATTTTATTGCCATGGCAACGAAATGCGAGAAAGCAATCCATCCATTCATCCATCCATCCATCCATACATACATACATACATACAGAGATATCTGAGATAAATAGCTGCCAACCTACCTCCCCATTTCATTCCATTGGCTGAGGTGATGGACAAAAATGCCGGAGG